>NW_027223631.1:0-13380 GCF_030449975.1 Polyergus mexicanus | reverse complement strand
AAGCAGTGGTATCAACGCAGAGTACTTGATAAAGGAAGGATGAATTACGCGGCACCGGTGTACCAGAATCCTCTCGCTCGTCGTACCGTACGCACAATTGTTATTTTATTCTGAACAAACCGTTATAAACGAAACACGAAGAAAAGAGAGGAGATCTCGCTTGTTTTCTTCCTCTCTCTTTCTTTTTCTTTTTACATTCTAGTTACAGTAACGTATTTCTTAATCTAACAATGCTCCTCGATCGAAATATAACGACTTATATAAAAAAAAAGGAAAAAGTAAAAAAAGAACCATCGGATTGTACATCGGTATTTACACGAACGCGTAGGCGAGTACTCCACGTCTCCGTTATACAATTTACAGATAGGACCTGGAAAATTTAGGTGTAAAACGATACTACTAAGATGTATCGGAATAACATTTTCTTAGAGACATGCGACTCGGTGTCGTGATCCACAAGTCAAATGAGAGAAAAAGAAAAAAAAGAACTTGGCATAATATATACGTAAATAACGCCATAACAACAAATTAAGAGTAGAATTTAAGATTTTCGTCGCATGCTAATTATGAAGATTATCCTCGAAGATAGCTGTCAGCCATGCTCGTCGATAACTATCATTATTTTTCTCTATCCTTCACAAGAACGCTTTGCTATATATCTATAGCACAGTTTACACTTCCAGAATTAATTTGCATGGTTATAATAGAAATATCTTCCTGATAGATGAAAGATAGAAAGAGAGTAAAAGAGAGGGACACTCTGAAAGGCCACCATAAATCGTCATCGTCATCGTCGCGATATGGATCAATCAACACCGGGCAGTTTTTCTTTTTTTTTTATTTCGGCATGAAAAACTGCTGATGCGAGTGCGAGTTTGGCGGCGGATGCAAATTAGGATGTGGCGGTCCGCTGCCTCTGGTACCAGTGGCGTAAAGCTGTTGCTGGAAGTTGTGAAACTGTTGAGCATAATTCGGATCGGACATACTTGGTCCACTGCCAAATGGATTGTTCTTAAAGTTGCCGGTCGCGCCACCCATACTTGGCGGTAATGGCTGAGTAGCTTCGGGCGGCGGTCCCAGTCCCATCGGGCTGGCCTTGTTGCCGGACACACCGTACATGCCCGCCGGATTCGGTTGATTTGGCAGATTTTGCGGCACCATGTCGGGCGGGAAGACTTTATCGGGATCCATGGAGCCACCCGGGAAGACACCGCCGCCTACCATGTGCTGCATCCGCATCAGATTCGACTGCGGTCGCATATTGCCGACCGACGGTCTCATGGACGGGTGTATAGTGCCGGAAGTATTCATGGACTGACCGTCCATTCTGGGCGAGCCGCCCATGCCGGGGATCCCGGTGGCATTCATGCTGGACGGCATACCGCTGTGTGGACCCCCCATGTTATTCGGCACGCAGCCATTTGGGAAGTACTGTAGGTTCATGGAAGGCGACCCGCCCATCTTTGACTCCATATTGGATAGTGGATTGGTAAATCGCTGAAGGAAGTCTAGACTTGGTGGGCCACGGGGTGGTGCGTGACCGACATTCGGCCTGGCCGGCAAGTACTGTATGGTGTTTGGCGCATTGGGTTTTACCTGAACGCTCGCGCCGTTGTACGGACTCGGTCCGCCGATTCCATGCGGCCCGGTCATCAGTCTCGATGGAGGCGCGTGGCCGGGATCGCCGCCGGGATAAGTACCACCAGTCGAGCCGCCGGTACCCGAATGACCGCCCATCATTCCATGACCACCCATCATCGAGTGTCCTCCCATTTTGCTGGGGATTCCGCCGGGACTGCCCGTATGCGAAGTAGTGGGGCTGTAGCTCGTTGGCGGACCTGCGAGACCCATGCACATTCCGCCGACCTCACCACCGCCAGGTTCGCCACTGCTCGCGCCCATATGACAACCACCGTTCATCTCGCCACCCATTTGCATCATATGCATACTGGTGGCGTGCGGATTGCCGAACGGCATCATGCCAGCTGCATTGCCAGCATGCATGGGTTCATTGCCTAGCGAATTGCTAGCCGCCGTGTTTGTGAGTTGCTGGCTCATTTGTGCCAGAGACGTTATCGGGTCAAAATGATTCGTACTCATGGTGTTTAAGCCGCCGAGTCGGCCGCCGACTATGTTGTTGGGATTGAGAGGCACGTTGTCGGATGGTTGACTCACGTTTATGGACGGCCTGCCGCAAGCGAACGAGACGCCACCGCCGGATCCGCCGCTGCTCAACGACGACACTGTTGTGTTGCCAGGATTATTTGGATTCACTGTAGGTTGTTGTTGCGATTGTTGCTGCGATTGCGTTTGTTGTTGCTGCTGCTGAACGTCTTTCACGCACGGTGGCGATGTGTCGGGTTTCATGGTAGGCGACGCCGGCACCGTTCGTGGAGGACCCATACTATCGGGTATACTGGTGTTATGCGGCGTCGGACTATTTTGTGCACTCGCACTGGACTTGTTGCCCGGTTTCGCGGGATCCACCGGAGTATGCGGCGCAGCGCTACCCGGTGTGTGAGGTGTGTGTGGCGTGTGAGGACTATGCAGGGAACCTGCAAAACCTCGGTTCATACTGTCCATTTGTACCGGACTCGCGCCCTCCGATCTAGTAGGGAATTGATTGTTGTTATCTAGATTTCCCGCCAAGATTCTGTTGGGCATCTCTGAAGAGCTGCCTGTGTTTCTGTTGTCGATAAAAAAAAGATACATCATATAGTTATACAAATTATATGATTATTAATCGAAATATAATCTCACACTGAAGAGAAAGTTATGTTTTGCTCAAAAGTTAATGAAAGAATAGAAAAGAGAAACGGAAGGAGGGGATACTTACGTAGACGAATTGCCATCTTTCAGACTTGTATTAGGTTGTTTCTGAATAGTCAATTCTTGTCCTTCGAACGTGTTAAGATATTGAAGTTGAAGGGGGCTCGGCACTGGCATTAAATTTGCTTCTTTCACGGTTGTTGCATTTCCAGGATGTTGCTGCTTCTGTTGAGCTAAGGATTGTAACGTTCGGCAAAACATACCATCCACTAAATCAAAAGAATAAATCAAATTTAGAAATTATAAAAAATTCACAAAATCGTTAAACTTCGCGCACAGCAATGAATTTATACAAAAGGGGGAAAAAAAAAGAAAAAAAAACCGGAACATACCTCTGCTCCTTATCCTTACCAATCTGTACCAATCCTTTACTGTTTTGATCCACTTACCATTTGGTTGTTGATTGGTAGGAAAATCGAGAGAAGTATCCTTTTGAGCATTGGTACCGCTAGGACTAAGAGCGGCGATATGAGAATGAGAGACCGGTGTTCCCGGATTGCTATGATTCAATCGTGTCGTCGAAACGGTTGCTGTGCCAACCGGATTCGGAGAATCCTGACTCGTCGGACTTTGTCCCGGCAAGTGACTGGTCCTCTGATTACCCAGCTGGAACTGTCTGTTACAATCCGCTGGCGAATTCAAAGCAGAACTCGCGCGCGGTGACGGTAGAGACAAATTGCTGGTCGGATTGTTGGGCGACGACGGATTTGGACTTTGAATCGCGATCGGTACACTGGCAGATCGTGTCGTTTGATGATACGGAGGTGGTGGGCCTTGACTTCGCGGTACCCCACTGACCATGTTAGCACCGCGTAACGGTACCGCGCCCGGATTACCAACCGTTGCCTGTAATAATGATATTTTTGTTATAGATGTTCCATAATCCTATGTACATTGAGTTGAAATTATCACGCACAAAGAATACGTACTTTATTCTTTCCATCGAGAAATTGATGTTGCAATTTATGCCAATCCATAGATGGAGAACATTGATTTGATACAGAACCAACAGGAGGAACATTCGCGGTGGAACACGACACCGTCGTTCCTTGTGTTGTGTCCGCCAAAGGGTTGCCAGATTGTTCATCCTTAAATAACATCAGCTGCATTTTTCGCAAAGTCGCTAGTTGAACTTCTCTGTGCTGCCTTTGTCTCGGTGTCAAATTTTCGTCTGGAACTTTGACACCCTGAAGCGATGGTTGTAAACTTCCTGGGCCTGGACTCGTTGTGCCACCTAACAAATTTGGACTGTGGCCCATGGTAGCATTATTAGTGGGTTGAGGATTGGCTGTGAGGTAAAAAAAAAAAGCATATACATTGTATTAAATTTCACGGAAATAATGAATTAAAATAATTCAATGTAATAAAAATTACCTGAATTACCAGGTGAATTCGGCACAAGGCAAGGCACTACGTCTAGATTTCCATCATCGAGTGATGGCTCGGTATTACCGAGGGAATTTCCACCGTTTATGTTTCGCAAGTTGGGTTGTTCGTTCCAAAACTGTGGAGTATTTGGATCTAATGCTGGTAAATCCGGGGGTTGTTCAGTCGGGAAAGTATTATTCGCATTTCCCTGATGGCCTTTCTGTTTCATCATAGCAAGATTATTTAACCATTGAGCAGGATTTTGGCGAAAATGATTTACTTTATTTGGATGTTTCTAAAAGAATAAAAACGGTAAATATATATTAATGATAAATAAATAATGTATTATATAAGATATTTATATTGAAAACAAACTGTGTAAGTCAAAGATAAATAGATGTATGTGTGAAAAATGAGATATAAAAAAATTAATAATGCGTAATTACTAGTACTATTTTGACAGAGAATTGTGGAAAATTTTTACAACAAAAAACGCAACTTTTGTAACATATTGCTCATGTATGTAATTTGAGAATGAGAATTTACAAAGAGTATCATTGAAACAAATTCAATATATCGCACATATAATATACCTCCAAATATTTTTTAGTGGCTGGCTGCGCGCAATGATAAGCAACGAGCGAATGATATTCGCCTCTCAATACCGCATCTGCGCCTGTATTCGCTAACTGCGTAGAAAATACAAAAACTTGGCTCTGCTGTTGCATGTACTGAGCCTCGCCACTGCTTGCACTAGTCCCCATCTGTTTTCCCACAACATTACTAACAAGCGGTTGAATGCTGTCGGCTGTAATAATATATTTATTATAATCTATAGCAAAAAAAGAATAATTTGATTAATCGAACATAAGGTATACGTTAGCGCAATATAAATAAGATTCATAAATTATAAAATAACAGAAATAAATTTATGTTACCAGGTAGCTCATCGGTGGGATTGTTAGGGTCTCCCTCTTGTTTAACCGAAGTCAGGATCGACTGATTCCCATTGGTATTCTGATTCTCCACAGACATTGTACCTTCGCCGTTAGATGTATCGATACAGGGATCTCTCGAACACTCCGCTGTATCCTCCCCAGTCGTATCGTCGTTATTACTACCTGTACCCTCGTCCTTAAGCTTAACAGGATCGGCGTCAGACTCATCCTTGGCAACCGTGGTAGGTGGACAACAGCTGGGCTCGTTGGGCTTCTTTTCCGTTTTCATGGTTGGAGGCGTATCGCGTGCGCGAACGACCGAGCGTGTCAGACCTCGTTGTTGCTGCTACTGCTGCTGCTGAACAGTGGGAAAAGAAGAGGCATGGCCACTAGCACTAGGTGACACTAGGGGTCCGGGTCCGCGACGCGCTGGCTGCGTGCGGCAGAGATCGAGAGGTTAACGTCGGACCGAATGCACGGGTGTGAACCGGGAGTCAGGAGCGTTCATCAGACGGCACCGATCAGCTCTCCCGAGGCTTTAAACATCGCTATGCTCGTGAATCGTCACGAGCGACGGTGGAAGGGGGGGGGGGGGGGGAGGATGCTGCAGTCTATCTCTCGCCGTTATTTATCCTCACCGTAACTGGGGGGATGCTGCGTAGCTACCACACCACCTGGATACGGGGCCCGATTCGGCCGGGTTCGCCAACTAGATACCGCTTGGGTACCGGCGCTGGAAGCAGCGCCGAGGAGCGCGATGGTAAATTCCCCCCCCGTCGCCCCCGGAGCAGAAACGAGTATCCCGTGTGTATCACCCTCGCCTCCACGGTGATCGCGTAGCGCATAGCGCGCCTCTCCGGCTGCTGTGTCGCGCGCGCGGCTGCTGCTGCTGCGGCCTGCGTTGGCGGAGCAGCGGCGGTCGGCGGTGCGCGGCGCGTTGACGCCGCGAGGACACACACGAACGCGAGACGCGGGCGATCCGTATCAACGGCGATGCGAACGCGCGCTGCAACTGTACGACTCGAGTGTCCACCTTGCCGTCGTACGCGCGAGCATTGTTCTCTCTACCTCGACTTTATTTGTCACTTCATGGTCGCTTTGATTATTTATTTCTTTTCTACGCAACGCTGCCAACTGTTGGGTTGAAAATTTTCGGATCAACGTCGCTTGACGCGCGCCGCCGCGCCGCTCCGATCGTCAGACGGAGACGGGACGATGCGCCCGACATTCGGCGGGAGTGAGATCGGCGCGAGTAATAGCCTTGGCGCTTGGCGAGCGCATGCGCCGTTAGTCGCGCGACAGAGATCCACGCTCGCCGCCTCTCGTCGTCATCGTCGTCGTCGTCGTCGTCGTCGTCGCCCGCAGGGTAACTATTTTCGTCTCTCTTTGATTATATTTTCGCCTTCTTCGTCTTCCTCTCTCGATCGGCGGCGGCGTTCGAGCTATCGCCTCGTCCGCGTCGCCTTCGTCGACGGATGATATGAATCCGCGGATGCTGCGAAATTTGAAAAGATCTCGGAGAGGCAGCCTCCCCGAGACAAAACTTTTGGATCTTATATATCTCGTGCTCGAATTCACTTGGCTCAAAATTTAATTTCGGATGCATACAGAGGGAATCGAGCTTGATGCGCCTACATTCTCCGAGTTCATGGCGACCACGATAGATTCGTAGATGTCGCCCGGTTAGCGGCGGTATTTTTGAAATTCGAATCGTGAAGTAAACACAGAAATTTGTAAATAAATTCGCTTTTATTCATCGGAAACACATGCGTTATTATACGCGCCACATAATATTCAAAAAATTAAATAAACAATGTATACTGTACTTTATTATTACAGCAATTGACGTGTGTATGAATTATACTAATTCAACGCTCTTACGCTAAACGGAAATGTTCTCGCAAACGATCAACCGATAGCTGAAATTTTTAAATCTTTTTATCTTTGCATTTCGAAAGAATAGAATTATTTTTTGAAAAACGTTTAGGAGAAAGGAATTTTGGCGGGAAGGATCGCGATACCCGTGAATACAATGGTCAAAGGATTAAACATGACGTTGACCTGAGTCAGGTACAAAATCGAAGGTATTTGTTAGGATTTCAGAAGTTAGGGCACGTATATAAAACGTATTTTTGTTTATTGCTTGTGAAAGAATTGGAAAAACGTATATAATTTCAAACATTTTTAAGATAAAGGATTTACGACATATACATATATATACCCAGATAGCCAAGTCTGTCGAAACCCACATACAGCACCGAAAGATTGCAAAAACGTTGCATAGATCTTACATTGAAACATTGTGATATAGAAGTTGCGAAATGTTTCTGCAATGTTACTGCAAGCCTGCGGCAACGTTGAAATGACCGCCCTCAGAGATATTTCAATGTAAGACTACAGTAATGTTACGGTGCAATGTATTTGTAATATTTAAATACATTGCCACAAATATGCAAAACGCTTCAAATTTAATACATAAACTTTGAGAACATATAAAAACATCCAAGAGAGATAAGAAAAAAGATTGTGAATTTACGCAATTACAACGAGTTTTTTCTCGTCTCTCTTGGATATCTTTATATATTCTCCAAGTTTATCTATTAAATTTGAAGTATTTTGCATATTAAAAAATTATTATCAAATTTTTGCATTTATATAAAAATGGGAACTATTAAACAATTTTCTGTTATCTAATTAACAACGCTATTTTATAAATTATTTACAAGTTTAAGAAATGATTAAATAATTTAATTCATAAAAATTAAAATTTTATTTATATAAATATTAAACTCCATATCTTAAGTAGACAATAAACGGATAATTTTAACTTTTTTCGGATAATTATTTGTCCGATTTCTGAACACTCAATTCAATATCTGAATTTCCTCTGTTGGGATTGTATCAGACAAATTAATCTGATAAAAATAGTTATACCTTTAATATTACTAATCGCTTTTTTGCAAGCTTTATATAACCATCGTGATTAAAACTTAAATACGGGATAGATAACGCAACGCGCGCCGCATAGTGGTAAACGAACGAAGTAGCGATTATCAAAAACTGTCTTTTGTAATGTTTTTGAAATGCTGCTGTAACATTCTCATAAAATATTACAATTCCATATTTCAATAATGTCTTAACAATATTTCATTGCAACTTGCAAGATTGTAACATTGCTGCAATGTAATTGCAATGTTCTGTGCTGTATGGGAAGTAGATCATACCAAAAGTGTCTACTATCAACTGTTGTCAACAAAAAAGCTATAAATTTGATACAGAAATTGTTATTATCGATCAAATCAACAAATCGCCAAAAATAGAGCAGACTGATCGCAAATTGATAACAGAAACAAAGCAGGATCTGCGTGCGTCCAATCTGACGACAGATTGACAGCAGAAACCGAGCATAATCTGCAGCTCATTATGAAATATTATAAAAATAAATTTTATTTGAAATAATATAATTGCCTCCAAAATCGCGATCATTTATGAAAATTAAGAAATCAGTTGTAAGAACAATTAATTTTTAGGTAGTAATTTTCATTATACTGTAAGTAAGAAAAGGAAATAAAGTTGGAGTTTTTAAAATTTTAATTTTTGAAGTTTTTATTTGTATTGTCTTTCTTGCCTATATCATATTCCCGATATCTCAGAATTTAAATTTGTATAAGTATCGGCAGGAGGCCAAAAAGACTCCATAGGGAGAGTTTTTTAGCGGGTGCGAGTCCCGCATATCCCACAGGATCGGCCGGTGGGAATGCATAATGCATTTTTCTCTTCCTTCGTAAAACAAAAAAAAAATATTCTACTATTTTTGCGGATTTTGAAGCTTTGAATTTTCACGCTTCTTGAAATTTTAATCTGTACCATCTCTTTGCTTTAAATGACAATTTTTGTAAATATAAAAAAAAGTACATATTCTTTTAATACAATTTTTGAAATTTAATTTTTATTCGAAAATTGATTAATAATTTTTTCTTTTCTTCTTCTTCTTAATTATACTGCCAATTAAACGTCATATATATAATATCCAATATTGTCCAATAGATATGTTCACGAGTTTAGTTGATCTTTAGCTTTACAAGATACAAACTCATCTACGCGGTTCAAGATTCACGCGATAACCTAGAATTGCCTAGGCCTAGAATAAAATAATATCGTAGCAAAAACGCTGCATATTGATCGATGATAAAGTCACAAATAAAGTGTCGATATTACATCTACCATATAGATATTATGCATTAATGCATATTTTGCATTAATTTAAACTTTACGGGTTCTGTAAGTTAAACTGCAAACGTATTATATTAGAGTTTCCTTTCTGTTATAAAAAGAGTAAATATTGATAAATATATGGTATGCAAGTGCAAGGTATAAAAAAACAAGAAAGCGTAGATCTTACCTTTTTTCGAATAACACTCTTTGTACTCGAAAAAAGAGATATATATGTATATTTGTAACTCGCTCCTTGTATATGAAAAAAAATTAATGAGATAGAGTATTTAAATTTTCAATAGACGAAACATGTGTTATTATTGCGAGATATAACCTGCGACTTGCGTTGCAAGGTGTCTTTATTCAATCTTGTCGTGAATTATTTATAAAGTATTTATATGTAGCAATGATTAATTAATATACATTGCATACAGAAAGAATACTTTTGAAAGATGACTCAGCTGGAATTGGATCCACAATTTACACAGGGGCTACGCCTTTTGCACTCCACTAATAAGGATTCTGCGGAACAGCTGCGAGCTCTATTAGATGAAGCGATTAAACAAAAATACGGGCCGTCCAAAATGCTCTCCAATGTGCTACATAAAAAGGTAATGCATTTAATGAAATATAAATTATAGTTGATGTAATTTGTTTCATCTGTTTCTCAGTACATGATGGAAGAACCAGTATTGAGCGATCACAGTAGCAGCAGCAGCAGTAAGAAAAGCAAAGGCTCCAGCTCGTCTAAGCATTCTAGCAAATCGAGCAAGAATAGCTCCCCTGTTAATCTGCCAGCACGCGACACACCACCGGACATTCTGCAGACGGACGATACTCTGGCACTGGAAATTCTAGAAGATGATCTGACATGCGTAATTTGTAAAGGGATGGATGTTGGAGCAAGAAATAGGCTTGTAGAGTGTCAAGAGTGTCATTCTTTGTATCATCAGGAATGCCATGTTCCACATATTCTGGATTCGCAGATAGATGTGCCGAAACAAGTATGGTACTGCTCTAACTGTCCAAAGTCTCAGGTATGTGTATTTACTCGCATTTAAAATTTATATGAGAATATCAAATTTTAAACAAGAGAAATTTAAATAAGGGCTAATATTTTATTTGCTGAATATCAATGTAATTATTCTACTATATTGATTATTATATTTTAGGTTTCGAAAGACAGAAGTTCACCAAAAACTGTGATAGAAAGCAAGACCAAAGAACAAAAAAAACCGAGCTCAAGTAAATATGAATGCATGTGTAATGCATTTGAAATGTAGAAGTAAATTTTATTTTTTAATTAATTAATTCTTGCAGGCACTGGAACTAAGGTGACACCAAATATTCATATTATAAGCGCGGATAAAAGATTGAAAGACATGATGAAGAAAGCCAAACAAGACAAACGAAATACAGGTACTGCCTCAAGTTCAAAGAACTCTTCATCCAGTACGTCTGCATTATCCTCAGTTAAGTCTTCTCAGGATAAATCATTATTATACAAGATAAAATCAGGGATAGAATAAATTGCGTAAGTTATGAAAGAAGTCATTAAATAAACAAAAACGAATTATATATAAATATTAGATGCTGTAAAAATAATTCGCATTTTTTATTGAAATTATTTTATAATTGATCTTATTAATCTGTGAAGGAAAGAGGGAGGACAATTTTTATTATTACTTTTTATGAATATATTTTCGTATGACGAGAAAGAATAAGAAAAAAAGAGAGATTGTAAGAATCGCGACACCTTATGACAAAGACACAAGTTTTAAATAGACGATACACCACTAGTACGTATTTATATTGAAGTTTAATCTCGAATTACATTCAATCGATATTAGTACAATTGGGCCTTTGTGTAGTGTCTGAATTTCTTACTGCCTATAAATACAATTCCATATTATACAATTTATCAATAATTGTACAAACGTGCCATGTAAATTTGTTATCTTTATAAGCTTTCGCATTATTATTACAAAAATATTAAGTATGTAGAAAATAATGACATAATATTACTATAGCTAATAATTATTACACACGTAATATCGTTTGTAATACAAGTCTGCGTTGATAGTTTTAAAATGTAAATATACAATAGATTATTTTTTAATACCTTTTTATTGATATATTTATAAAAGGAAAGCGATAAAATTATACAAACTTCATATATCTCAAGATTGCGTATTAATTGTACTGTTATATATATGTATAGCATATACAATTTCGTGACCGAAATCAACTCTGCATCGCGTTACGCGATACAACATCGACGCCGGAATTGTCAATACTTGTCAAAATGCACAGTGGAAAACTATGACGCGCGCCAAATATATACCTTCTACTGTATACAAGATATACATGTAAATTCCACGTGTACTCCACGTGAATGCGGATGATTAGAGTCGCGGACTAATGTAAGAATTCCAAATTAATGTAACACGACTTACGTAACACACGCGACTCCGACAACTTTCGAATGGCGTGTATTCTTGAAAAATTCACGTGTACCCGCGTGTATTTATAATAACGATATTTAGATCTTAGCGCACCACAGAGAGCTGTGATAATTTTGCGTGGGCTATGTAGCTTGTATATCGCGCGTCCGTTCAATTACAATAAATCTTTACCGACAAAACCAAAGGGAGATTTTGAGTATTTGTTTGTATAAAAAAAAAAGAAGCTGAAAAAAATCGTTATCATCCCCGCAGGCAAATTGTGACAAACTGTTATGATTCAAATTAGAAACGAGTCCACTTCAACGCTTGTGGCTTTCCCTTACGCTAACGATTATCAAGACGACACGGTGGTTTTCATCGTGTCTTAATCGTAAGGCTAATAATTAAAAGTCTGTACAGCTGTGATTGCGGATGGGCGAAATAACGAAGAGATAATACGATACGAATCGTTTATAATACCAATATATTTTTTTGCGATTTTTTTTTTTTTTTTTTTTTAAATGCAATTAGTCGTTTTGTCCCTACGTCCCATTGGAAATTTGGCAAGAATCATTTCGTTTTCTCGAGTGTCGCTTAAAGTCTACTCGTGCGCGCGGGATGGGGTGGTGGTGGTAGGGGGGGGGGGGAGGAATTGGGCTGAAATACTATGTACAATGGAGAGGGGAAGAGAGCTACTCGCGAGGGGTCGCAATTGCACATACACATATTACATACACGCACACGCACAAATTGATACAGAGACACGATATAATACGCTCGAAATAAGCGTATTGCATGCATCTTAATGAATCAAGGACAGACGCTTTCTCTCCTCCAAGGTACATTTATAATGGCGATCAAGATTAATGTCAATGTAATGTGCCGTATTAATAGTAATTAATATTACTTTCTTTTTTTTTCACACGATTCTTCAAAAAGTGCTACCTAGGAAGATGTATTTTCGAAAACGCTAACGAAACCAAGACGGCATTGTTAGCTCAATTATCGCTCTCGGCAATTATATATGGCTTGCAATGATTGCCGGATAAAAGGACCATTATAAATCGTATCTTCGGAAATAGCGGCGTCCGAGAATATACAAGAGAAAGATTTTTAAACTAGGAAAATTATCGGGATCATACCCTCTCCCCCTCCCCCCCCCCCCCACCCCCATTTTCTCTTCTCGAAGCTTAACAAGAAGTAACTCGAGACACGATGTTGAGATTTATCTCTATAAACTACGAAGCATTGACACACTAATCGCCTCGCGAAAATCACCTCTCTCTCTCTCTCTCTCTCTCTCTTTCAGTCCGTTGCGTCATAATCACATACGTTAAATGCAGAATTGACAAGCTTTTCAGATTGGATGGAGTCGACTTTCGACTGTACAATTTGCTCGGAAAACTCTGCTGCGTATATTCCGGATATCGTAAACATTTTAAATACTCAAGCGCGCTCTCTTTAATCGTCATCTCGATAAAAAGTTTAGCGGACGTTTACAGAAATAGCGTCTCTCAATATTTTATCATATCACTTCTCTCGACATAGCGGTATGTGTACAGTACTCTGCGTTGATACCACTGCTT
>NW_027223630.1:0-13507 GCF_030449975.1 Polyergus mexicanus | reverse complement strand
AGAGAATATATGGCTGCTGTAACTCGCGCATGTACCCGATTACAATCTATGCTAATCTATCGCGTCGACGCTCCAACATTTTAATGTCCATCGACGCCTCGATTGTTGTCTTGCACGTCCTCGAAGGCCTCGTTTGGTGTCCCGCGAAGGGTGAGGACAACCCCCCGGGACCGAATTCGATCTTCGCGTCTAAATGGAATTCCCTTTCGAGGTTAATGAATCCCCCATGTTCGAGATTACGGTAGCCCAATTTCTTCACGAATCATCT
The DNA here is from genome assembly GCF_030449975.1 of Polyergus mexicanus. Classification (NCBI taxonomy): domain Eukaryota; kingdom Metazoa; phylum Arthropoda; class Insecta; order Hymenoptera; family Formicidae; genus Polyergus; species Polyergus mexicanus. The sequence continues at coordinate 13,239 of NW_027223630.1, read as the reverse complement.
CTCTCCTCTCTAATCTTTTCGGTAATGATTATAATTTCTTTGTTACACTGATAAGTATCAGTCGACGCTTTGCTATTATATTTATGATAATTTTATAAGATTTTGTACGTAGTAAAGATGAATCATTTTAACTCAACTATCCATAGATTTTTTACGTGAGTATGATTGGATTTATATAGTGCGGCAAGATTGGACAGAAATATTCCACCGAAAAGCTATGAGAGTTCCTTACTTCCACCGGAGATTAAAATCTTCATCTTGAAGCATTAAAGAATATCGTCGCGCCGTCTAACAATATCGAGGATCTCTTCTCCTGGATTGCTCTTATGCAGTTCTAACACCTTGGTTATCCACTGCCTAGGATTTACGATCATCTCGTCGTGAGTAAAACTCGTGATTACTACAATTCGAATAAGCAGAAATTGTCACTAACGTTTCTTAAAAGTTGATATTTTCTTAAGATTTTAATAACGCAAATTTTACTTTGCAAATCTTACGCTATCGCATAACCGACTTACATTGTTTGCTCTTGCAGATCATTAATAATAATCAACGAAGAGTAATATTAATGAAATCCATTTTATTTTACGTCGCGATTATCCTGAAAGTATTTGTCTCTTCAACGGCGAGTATCTCAATGCAAAGAATTTTTCTTCAAACATTTTAATCGTGCTATTGTAAATTTATTTGTTTTGAATTAAACTTCTCGGAAAGAAGAATCGCTCTTATAATACAAATACAGATTCATTGGATTCGGAGGGTTGTTTTCCGGAGTAAAGTGATCTCGCGAACGTCGTTTACGAGTCTGATACAATATGACACCCAGCCAGCATCGAGCTGTTTTATTTCCGATCGTGAGATCGCAAAAGAGATTGACGAGATCACGCTAGGAAGATGATGGATCTTTCTCTGAGGAGATTCACCAGCGTAAGATTCATTTTTATGCATACAAAATGCTGCTCATGGATAAACATGTTTCAAACAAACTTCACGGAACAGACCGTGTAAACAGTTTACGATGCAAATCATTCTGTGGCCTTCGTATAACTATACACACGATATCATAATAGCACGATTTATAATAGCAATTCACACACTCTCTAAATGCAGTTCATGAAAGCTTCTGTGCATTGTATATATATCGGCGTTGTATGCAATGAATTACTCACTCGTAGAAGAATTGTTGTTTATTTGTTTTATAAAATTAATCGTAAAAAAAAGAGGAAAATCAAAAATTATTTCCTAAAATATGATATATCAATTATTGCGATAAAACGCAATTTAACGCAATACATACGCGCTTATTCTGCGCAATATAATGTTAGAGATGTGTGTTATATTAATGAATTATTTAAGGGAAAATTACATTCTATCCAAAAATGCGATTTTCTCTTTAAATTATATTATTTTTCGATGTAACTACAAATTAATAAATTCTTTTATAACTTAAGTTAGCGTGTGTTATATAATCTTTTGTGCATTAAGATATATAACAACGAAACGTTTAATTAATGACAAATATAATTTATATTTTTCTTTAAATAACAAGTAAAATTATGATGTGTATAATTCTAACGATAAGTTACACTGCACTCATATAGATCTTTTCACAATTCTTTTTCACAGCACTCCCTTTTCTTTACCCTCTTCTACTTTTACCTTCTACTTTACAAGTCTTTCGATATCGGCATTTATTATTGCGTATGCGCGGTGTCGCATAACAAACTACACATTTTCTAAGTGAATAATTCATGTTCCCTTTCCCTTCGTTTTCAATATATTATGTCTGTTTCGATTATGTTTTCTCCTTGCAATAATCCGTAATCATCGAGCAAATGTAACGTACGCTTTTTTGCCGTTGAACGGCAGGAGAATAGGCGCATAATTGCGACTGATCGATAATGACCAATAACGCATAGTCGACATATCATATCATAATTTCCGAGTAGCGTCACTCACCCGGTAATAGCTCAACTTCCCGACGTCGAGAAACGTTCCGATTCTATGCGAGATAATGCGTGCGACTTCCATCAGCACTTCCGTCGAGTTCGGTCTCCGCTTCGTCGGAATCTGGCCGGGCTTGCCGTACGGAACCTTCACTTGGTTCGCGTACATGACGAGCCTGGTGATCATGATGTACTTTGAGTACGCGTATATCTTTGATCATTTCGTCATCGACGACATCTCGAATCTCATCGACGCGCTCAGCATCGCGTTGTCTTGCAACCTTGGTTTTCTCAAGTTGATTTCTCTCTGGTTGCATCGCAGGTAGGGAAAAATTCTTTGAACGATTAAAAACAACAGTTTTCTCCCTCTCTCTCTCTATTTTTTATGCAAAATATGCGAACGATTTTCTATAGGCTATTTTACGATATTCTGCTAGCGATGGACGAGGATTGGAGCAACGTTCTTAATCGCGACCGATCGGTGTTGCGTATCATGACGAGCAATGCCAATCTATCGCGTCGCTACTCAAACATGTTGATCAGCATCAATGCTACCGCTGCGATTTGTTACACCGCGCCCAGTTTTATGCGACACTCGGCAAATCTTGAGGAGAATCTCAACGACAGTTTGAGAGTACTACCTTTAAAGATGCAGTTTCCTTTCGAGACTAATGCCTCGCCCCTCTTCGAGTTTCTAGCGATCGTTCAGTTCTTTCACGTAGTGTCGATTTCCGCTTTAGTTGCTATGATAAACTGCTTGATCATCACGCTGGTGAGTTTTATCGATGAAAAGTAGACGATACGTCACTCTCCGAGATCTATCGATTTTATCTCTTGCGTGAAATATAAAGACAATAAGTCTAAAGGATATTCTTCCGCGAATATTAATTGAAATTTATCTTCCTTTTTAATCCTATATATCTCTTACATTTGAATATTTTTGGATTTTTGTTAATATGATTTGCAACTTAGGTACTAATGCATTTAGGTACTTCACGTGAGTGGACAGATCGATATCCTTCGTCGAGAGTTGTTGGCGATTTGCTATGACCAAGATTCGCAGTACGATTCAATCGTCGCGAGTATCAGACTTCTAATTACTCGGCATCAAAGAATAATAATGTTCTCCGATAATATCGAGGAGCTTTATTCCAACATCGCGCTGATGCAGTTTCTGTCAAATACCGTAGTTATTTGTTGCATCGGCTTCACGTTTATAAGCGTAGGTCGTTTAATTAATCGATCAAGATTTATTATATACAACTTACTATATACTAAATTTTTTCCTATGTTTTTCTCACCTCTTTCTTCCAATCCTCTCATCAAAGTCCCTCGCCAAAGACCGAGCCACCGTGGTGCTGCTGAAATCCGCTATCTTTTATGTCGCCATAACGTTGGAAGCCTTCATCTTTTGCTTCGTCGGAGAATATCTCAGCGCCAAGGTTCGCGTACAATATTTTATTTTACATATGCAATGTTATATTTTATTCTTTTATGACCGAACTTGGCCAATTCAATATCACGTCTTACAGTTCTTTTTCAATTTTTCCGGCGCTTCTCAGATATCTTGGATCATTCAAACGACTATTGCATTCGAAATCGAATTCAGATAAAATCGATAAATTCCTATCTCTCATTCTTCGCTATTTTTTTTTTTCAGAGCAAATCGATTGGCGATGCAGTGTACGAGTCGCTCTGGTATAATCTCACACCCGCCGAATGTCGAATTCTATTATTTGTGATATTAAGATCGCAGAAAAGATTGACCATCACCGCCGGAAACATTATGGATCTCTCTCTGGAAGGTTTTACGACCGTAAGAGTTCTTCCCCTCGTGAATGTATGCTAGAACAAGAGATAGAACGTCGAGCTTTTTAATGTCTGTTAAGACAAGGTGGAAAATATAAAATCATCCACGCGGTCTGTTATACGAATGAAATTTATCGTTTTATTTTGACCAGGTGATGAAAGCGTCCGCTTCGTATATGTCAGTACTGCACGCGATGTATTAAACGAGAGACCAACGGATAACAATTACTTGTGCCAAGCGCATCCATCGTAGTTACTGACGTATCGGACAGTAACAAGTGTAGCATCATATGTAGTTTGCCTGAAAAATTCGGGAGTTGTTCTCTTCTATACTTATACGTAAAAAAAAAAATAAAAAATAAAAAATAAAGTTTATATAAGAAGATGTAGAGAAATAAATTTAAAAAAAAAAAAAAAAAAATTAATTCTTTCAACAAATATATACGATATAATATAATTGTTTCGAAGAAAATATCACGATTTGTCTCGACGTTCAAAAGATACTTTCAAACATATGTGTATTCTATACTATATTCAGTTTATTTAGTACTATTGATGACGTTAGTAGAGTCCGAGTTTTACCAAATAAATAATTTTTTATTCTTATATATTTTTTTATATTTATAAGAAGAAAACAAATATATTTTAAATTTATGTAAAATTGAATTTATACGCACGTCGTTGTTTTGCCTTTTCCGTGACTCACGCTGAGTAACATACATATGTATTATACCCGCTGCAAATAATTATCTCTCGCCGTATCTAGACGTAGCAATTTAATTCTCCCCGTCATTGGGGGAAACTCGCGGCTCATTTTCTTTACATTTTATCGTTTTAAAGCATCTCGATCTATTCAATCATTATCTCGCACAATCTATCCGAAGGGCTCATACATGGCTTTTGAATTTTTAAGATTCAGGGTGATTCCAGGAATCGTACGTTCTCCTCACACTCCTTTTTTCTTCTTCTTCATTATTTATACTCGCACTTATCTTACCTAATTGTTGCAAGCTTGTCCAGCAATTTTATTTTGTTGGAAATATCTTGTGGATATTTTCTATTGGTTCGCGATGAAGGTGGGGGATTAGTACTTGCAGCGACCTTCTCGTATTCACTCGCTTTCATCTCGCGTGTTCATCCATGTGTTCGGTATCGCCGCACGGGATACATAGGCGGCTTCTCGACGGAGTTTCCAAGTTTCGCGGCGATATCGATGTAAAGGGACATTCCGGTCGGAAGCGTTTCTATTCGAAGGTAGAACTCTGAAAATGGACTCGAAGATCGATTCGACCATCCTCGACGGCACTGTCAGTCGCTCGATCGAGATCGGTCTCCGCGTGATCGGCGTTTGGCCCGACTCGTCCTACGCCTTCCTTCGTCGCGCCTTCTGGATGATCACCCTCACGATAGCTCAGACCTTTCAATATCGCTATTTCGTCGCACATGTCCGCACCGAAGATCTGTCGCATCTCATGGACGGTCTGAGCACCACGATGTCCTACAGTCTGCTGCTTCTGAAACTTACGATATTCTGGATCAATCGACGGTGAGCTCTCGTTTCGCGATAACGATGCAGAAATTTTAAGAAAATAGGATAAAATTAAAAATAGTTTATATATACTGTGCAAAAAAATACAATTATATAACGATCAATTACATATGACATACACATATTTAACGTATGCATTGTAGAGCAATTTAACATATGTCAAGTATTGTGAGAATAAAGGATTATCTTATTTTTTTACACGACAGTTAAAAAGAATTAAAAATACCAAATCGTCGTCCTTATCTTTGTCTCTGACAGCACAATTTCTTGTAGGATATTCCACGGTATTCTAACAATTATGGCTCGCGATCGAAGCGAGTGCGCGAGCGACTGGGCCGCCTGCTCGATGTCGAGGATGATCTACGTCTCGCATCGTTCCTCCAACCTGATCATCGGTCTCTATTCGATGTCGGTGTTTCTCTACGGCACCGGCGTGCTTGTTGCCCACGCCGACGAGATCGACGACGAGGGCGACGATGTACAGCTCGCGGTGCCGGCGCGGGAGCTGTTTCTCAAGATGGAACTACCCTTCGAGTCTAATGCCTCCCCCGTTTACGAGATCGTCATGGTCACGCAGTTTTTTCATCAGCTCGCGGCAGCCACGATAGTCGGCGTATTGAACGCTCTAATTGTCTCGCTGGTGAGTAAAATGCTTTAAATCATCATAAATCTGAAAAAAAAAAAACGAAAATATAAATCTATCTTTCTACTTTTTTTATGATTAATGACTTTTTCGAGTAATAGCAATTTGTTCGGAAGAAAAGAAGTAAAAGAATAAATTATTTATTTTATACTTTATTTAAAATCCAGAGACAGATTGGAGTCCAATTTCTAAATTACTCGTGATTGAATTAATATATATTACGTTATATAGAGATGAGTAATTTATATAAAAAGTTTAGCAGAATAATAAAATAAATCAATCAAATATTTTCACTTGTGCGCCGCATTGTTCGAGATAATGAATACTCCGTATTATTCACGCGATTAATAACTTACTTTATTTACTTTATTTATGAATAATGAAAAACGCGCTGTAGTGAGTCTAATCGATAAATTCAATATGAACTTCTCTGCATTTTTGCTTTTCATTCTCTTTTATAATGAAAATTTAAAATTATACAACATATTAGATATATATTTTTTTTCTTCTGTTCATTATTAATTATAATTATATTAATTATAGGAATTTAATTCTACGAAAGAGATATTTCACATATTAGTTTATAATATCATCTCTTTGGCATTGATAAACTTTTATATTCGTAAAGTTGTTCTTTGCGTTTAGTCACGATATCGAGAATACATCGCAGGGCGTTGACCGCTATTTTTAGATTCTTCACGTAGGTGGTCAAATCGATATAATGTGCCGAGGGTTGGTAGAAATCTCCTCAGACATCGACGCGTTCGACTTGCGAACAACGACCGTCAAGGCATTAATACATCGACATCAGAGAATTATCGCGCTGTCCGCCGACATTGAGACTCTCTTCTCGTATATAGCCCTGATGCAATTTTTGTGGAACACCTTGGTCATCTGTTGCCTCGGATTTTTAATTGTAACTGTGAGTAATTGCTTTGTGGGATGCGCGAAGCAATGCAAATACTATTAAATTGCGGTTCTACATATATCGAACGTTTCTATATTTGATACTGACGACTCCTCCGATATGCGATAAAATGTCAAAATACTCGACATTCCAAAATAACTGATGGCACTCTATATCTGGGTTTTAAAGTACTCTCATTTCGGCCGTTATTGAAAACGTTTGACATGCATTATTTTCAACCACGTTACAGTCGATAGGCGATACGCAAGACTCCACGATGCTGATCAAATCTCTCTTTTTTTACATTGTCATCACTTTGGAGGCGTTCATTTTTTGTTACGCTGGGGAATATCTCAGCGCTAAGGTCAGAATAATACAGTCACTTGCACAGTTTTGCTACAACTTTTTGTATCAATATACGGTAACTTCTCCTTATAGTTTTTCGATAAAATTATCTTTATCTATCTAGAGAATATTTAGCATAAAAACTTTTTAATGCAGATACTTTATGTGAAGCAATAATTCAAATAATTTTAATAACCTTTTCAAGGCTTAGCGCTATATTTATCTCTGTAATTCCCTTATAATTCTTAATTAAATTTAATAATTGTTGCAGAGTAGAATGATCGGCGATGCAGCGTACGAAGCGAAATGGTACAATTCGAGTCCCACGCAAAGTCGTATAATATTATTATTGATTTTGAGATCGCAGAGAAAATTGACTATTACAATCGGAAAATTTATGGATCTCTCCTTAGAACGTTTCACGACAGTAAGATACATTTGGAGAATTACGTTTATCTTTATTGTGTATCTGACAATATAAAATTTGCACTTACTTTGAAAGGAAATACATGTTGCGTTAATCTCTCTCTTCCATTAATTCAATTCATAAATCATCGATAGAAAAGATATATTTCGAGTATACATATATGAAACACAATTCCAATTTCTTCTTGTTTCGTCAAACTTTTATATTAGACTTTTTTGCTTTTTCGCAAAGAATTAGACTCGCACAAAGAACAAGTCTCTATATTTTCTTCTAGATTATTAAGGCATCAGCGTCTTATGTCTCCGTGCTGCATGCTATGTCTTAAAGATATTGCGAATAATAGAAGAGAGGCAATATACCCTCTCCGTATATATCTTTGTAGCTATTAGAAGAGAAACGCAACGATTCTCTCGCGATTCTAGCAATTGTATTTATATATTTCGTACGTATACACATCGTTCTTGGAACGGCGTTCCAAGAATATATAAGATATGATGTCACATATAAAAACTGCATCAATATATCTTAACAGAATTGACAATTACGTCGTACTTTTTATAGATAGATGTCTTTGTGCGCGGTTCTTCTAGGGATTTCCCCTCCCAGGAACTCTCATCCCCTACGCTTTCGACTTTACCTTATGAATTTATGCTTTACGATTCCCGTCTATCATTTTTTTTTGCCACTTGAAAGTTCCAAGCATTCCGCGTACGTATTTTACTGCCGTGCATTTGGCGCACACATACATTTGCCTTGCATTTCTAATGCAAATAATGGACACCGAGCGATGCGTAGACGAGGGTGCCCTCGTACTGGCCTATTCTTTTATACGCGTAATTGCGACGATTATTGAGACATCGGTTTATAATTTTTGTTCATGATTTTTAAGATATCGTAAGAAATACGATGGAAATACGCGATGAATAATTAACATAGCTGATAGTGGCCGAAGTGAGGGTAGAATTACTCGAGCGCCGAGTTCGTAGAATTTTATAGTTTCACCGAGACCTCTCGACTCCGATTGTGAACCGAATCAGGACTATCGATCGGTGCTGTATTTTTTTGATGTATCCTTTCTAATCCATGACGCTGCGAAATCTAACATTTCGTTAGCGCGTGTCGTAGTTTCCGAAAAATACTTAAACCGAAACATCAATTTATCAGTTGATTAAATAATTTTACGTCTTGCAAATTAATGTCCCTTTCTAGATATCAATAATGTAGAAAAAAAAAAAAAATCTTGGAATTTTAATCAGAATCAATCACAAATCGCGATTGATGATCTGAATGAAAACTGATTTATTTGAATTCAATAAAGAACGAGATGGAATCGATGACTACTGTGAGTCGTTCCGTGGAATATGGTCTTCGCGCGATCGGTGTATGGCCGGGTACATCGTACGCAATCTTATTCGAAGTCTTCAGCATATCATCGATGATGGTGTTTCAGATATTTCAGTATCGGTACGCGATCGTGCACTTTGGGCAAGAGGACCTTACGCTCCTCATGGACGCTCTAAGCGTAACTTTTGCTTACACTCTCCTGCTTATCAAAATGATTATTTTCGCGCTCAATACTCGGTAAGCTCTTCTCTGTCGCGATACACACTGATGTGAGCACAAACTTAAATCCGACAATATGAGCACATACCGGATCCTCCACTTTCGAACGCAAATCTTGCAAAAAAAATAAAAGAAGCCCGATCTTTACTCGAGTAAAATTTACCCTTGATTCGTCCAACCGCGATAATGTTTCGCGAAAAGAATCGTGTCGTCGCGCACAACCATGTCGATCAGTATCTCTCTAAATAATCCGTTATAGTCTGCTGAACGAAATCATAGTACGCATGGTCAAGGATTGGGAGGAATGCGACATTTTGGACAGGTATACGATGATCAGGATGGCTTACATCTCTCGTCGCTTTTCCAACATAATAATCTTTTCGCACACGATATCGGTATTTTTTTATGCCACCGGTGCGCTTCTTAAGCAGAAGGGCGACAATCAAACTGACGCTCGAGAACTTATCGTTAAGATGGAGTTACCCTTTGAGGTTGAGCGTACGCCAATATATGTGACTGTTCTCATTACGCAATTTCTTCATCAATCGAGCGCGGCTGCTATGGTGGGCGTGCTGAATTCCTTTCTGATAACATTGGTAAGTGCGATTGCTTTATCATTATGTGCCAATATTAAAAAAAAAACTGCAAAAAGATTACTAGATACGAGATAGAGGAGCAAGATTTATATACTATTTTAAATCATTTTAAATATATGCGAGCAAATAACAGACATGACATCAATAATTAATTATATATAATTCGAAAATTAAATATTAATTATATAATATGAAAAAGAAAATTATACTAAAAATTAAGATGAGACAAGAAAACATTCATAGTGCAATTTTAATTTAATGAAATTAATTGAGAACACGTATCACTGACGTGCAGGTTCTTCACGCGTGTGGACAGATCGATATAGTACGGCAGAAATTTAGTGAAATTACGCAAAAGAGCGTCACAGAAGGCATTATGAAAACATTAATAGTCCGGCATCAGAGGATCATCGTGTTCTCCAAAAACATCGAGGCCCTTTTCTCGAACATCGCGCTAATACAATTCGTGTCGAATACTTTGGTTATCTGTTGCCTGGGATTTCTCATCGTAATCGTGAGTACAATAAAGTAACGCAACTTTCTCGGGAGGCGCAAAGCATTCGAAAATTACAGTCGATCGGTGTACCGGGTGGCTCGATGACGTTGGTAAAGTCCGTGTTCTTTTACATCGTCATGAGCTTGGAGGCATTCATATATTGTTTCGTCGGAGAACATCTTAGCACGAAAGTCAGTATAAACTATACCGTAATGCAGATATTGCAATGCTGTTCTCGCGACAAGAATTTATCATGCGTTTCAGAGCGAATTGATCGGAGATGCAGTGTACGAATCAAACTGGTATGAATTGAATCCAAGTCAGAATCGAGATGTCCTTCTCATGATACTAAGATCGCAGAAGCATTTGAAGCTCACAATCGGAAAAGTCGCGGATCTTTCCCTCAAGCAATTTGCCGATGTGAGAAATTAGCAAAGTGTAATGAAAGTGACTAGGAAAATTCACACACATGTAGAACGCTATCATAAATGACATTTTGATGACCGCCCTGTTTCGCGACGGCTTCTATCGTAATTGCTTCTATCATGTTGCAGATTGTGAAAGCTTCGGCGTCGTATGTGTCGGTGTTGCACGCGATGTATTGAAAGCTCAAACGTGTGCTTCGTGTATGCCGCTTATGTTTCTTCTCGTGCCGAGGGATATACTGTTATTAGTCCCAGTCGTTTACACGATTAATAATTTTCCTATTCGAAAACAGAATTTCACATTAAATGTACGCTTGCAAAGGAGCAGCGAGTATATCGTTTGAAGAGTATTGATTCGCGATAATTATCGCAATGCGTACAGACAAAATTATAATTGTAAGATATTGATCTTCTCCATCGATGTATTTTACCAAACTTGATAAACGCCAAAGTAACAATATTCAAGCAAAAACTCGATTTAATCACCTGTCGGCGAAACGACGTCTTGTATTAACCCTTTTGCATTCGTAATAATTCGAATCCAATGGCCATTCAGACAATTAAGTGCAGTCATAAGAGTGCAAAATTTGAAAATTTAATTCTGGATTCTTGAAATAAAATTACAATTTATATATGTGTATAAATATATATATATATATATATATATATAAATAATATATTAATAGTTTCTCTCGTCGCCTTCTAAAAAAAAAAATGCGGGTAACGACGTTCAAATTATTGGATAGAGAGAGTCTTCATTTTTTACAATATCTTACCATATTTATCCTAGTATTTACATCATGATGATAAAAGCACGTCTCAGAACTTTTAAGACCATTACACAGTGAAAAATATTTCTTTTACATTTTCAATGCAAATAATGGTCAGCGATCAGAAGATGCATGCACGATGAGGGTGCGCGAGCACTTTTGTATTTCTCTGCCTTTTTTTTTTGCGACTCCGTCAATTACCGATGCATCGGTTTATAGCTTTTACTCATGATTTCAAAGATAAAAAAGGAATGTGAAGGGAATATGCGATAAATAATTTCTATTGGTCGATTACGATGAAGGTGGTAGTTATTTGATTGTTCAATATATAGAATTTTACAGTCTTACTGAGACCTTCCGATCAACTACAAGGAGTAAGATTATGGATCGGAAATTTTGACGCTCGTCTTTTAATGGATGATACGAAATCTGACGTTTCATCAGCGCAACCGTGTTGTAGTTTTAATGCTGTGTTAATTATTTGCATTCAATATTAGAGTTAGATAATTTTCTGTTAGCGCAATCATGTCTCTTTTGTAGACTGTAGTGTTACTTATAATATTTAGAAAAAGAGGCAAGCGGAATAAACTAAACTTAATGATAAATCACGTGCTATCATATTGTTGTAAAGCTGGCTTTTATTCGACTGACTTGATGAAGAACGAGATAAAGTCGATAAGCGCCGTGAGTCATTCCGTGGAGTTGGGTCTGCGTGCAATCGGCGTATGGCCGGGCACACCGTACGCAATTTTACGGCGATTCTTCTGTATATTCTCGATGGCGGTGTTTCAGATCTTTCAGTATCAGCATTTGATAGTGCATTTCAGTGAACAGAATCTACCGCTCCTTATGGACGTACTAAGCGCAACGCTTACTTATAGCCTTCTGTTTGTCAAGCTCATTATTTTCGCGTTCAACGCGCGGTAAGCTCTCTTCGTTTGGACGTATATATACAGGGTGACCCATTTTAACTTAGGCAGCCAAATAACTCGAAAAATAAGCACACTACGAAAAAATGTTTAGAATCAAAATTTTGTCATTTCGAGGGGGACGTACAATGACGTTAAAATGAGCCCCCCCACCCCTTCCCCTGGGCGGTGAGGGGGGGCAAGTTTGAAATCTTAAATGGGAACCCCTATTTTTTATTGCATATTCGGAATCTTTGGCTAAAAACACATACAATTTGTCTGAAACATTTTTCTCGATTCATGATAGATGGCGCTGTAATCGACGAAATTCAATTTCTTCGATTTCTCTTACTGAGAACCCATGCTTACGATTCTGCAATAAATTAACAATAAAAATACCACGTTTTCATTGTTAATACTCGAAATTAGTCTTAAAACAAACTTCTCATTATTTTTTATTACTCATTAATTACTTCTCAAGAAACTGCTTTTAGCGTAACCTGCCCTTTAGGCAACTTGAATGGTGCAAAGTACCGAGACATTTTGGACTTTCCATCTGATGGAGTTCCTCTAAGTATCCCTCCAAAATTTTGTCCATTTAGTGCCAAAGTCACAAGTGTTTATGTATTTTTTTAACATTTGTACTCTGATAAAATTCTGGTAAAATGGCAAATTATACGCCTACAGAAGTAGTCGATATTCTTATAACCTTTGGCGAATGTGGTAGAAATTACAGACTTACTGCCCGTACTTATGCGGAGCGATTCGCTAAAAGCAGTTTCTTGAGAAGTAATTAATGAGTAATAAAAAATAATGAGAAGTTTGTTTTAAGACTAATTTCGAGTATTAACAATG
>NW_027223629.1:0-13554 GCF_030449975.1 Polyergus mexicanus | reverse complement strand
AAAACTGGATAACGCAGAGTACTTATCAAAATATGACAGCTTAAGATATAAAATAAATTTAATTGTAAGATAATGAAAAAATACTTTGTTATAGTATTTTGAAAAGATCTTGAGAAAAGCTATAAAAATTAACTCAGGACCAAAGGACATGGCCAATATCCTGTTGGGGAGCCCCGCAATCGCATGCAGGGGAATCCACAATGTTGCACCTAAAAAGACTATAGTTTAGATTATAATGATTAGATCGAATTCGTGCAACAGTCACCACCCCAACGCGATCAAGAGAACGACTGCAAAACCATGCATTAGGCGAAAATAATGGATACAGTCCAAAGTACCGGAAGCCCTTCCGACCCGCCTGGGAAGCAAGAAAGTCCCCCGTAGTCTTAATATATCTATCTCGAGCAAGTGAGTAGAAGTCCGTATGAGGAGGGAGATACTCCGAAGGCTCACCCTCCCTCACAGCCCGTCCAGCAAGGAGATCCGCCGTTTCGTTGCCCAGGATACCCACATGCGCGGGGATCCATGTTAAAATAACATCAATGCCCTGGAGAGAGGCCGACCTCAGCTTATTTTTGAGAACAAGGACGAGATAGTTGTAATCTCTGTCGATTCTGCCGGAAGAGATGACGTCCATCACACTGCGGGAGTCCGAGAATATCGTCACCTTGTTGACACCATTTTCGAGGATGTATTCCATCGCATGAATGATGGCCATGCATTCACCTGAAAATACAGAGGAGCTACAGTCAGCCCTAAACATTTTTTGAATGTGGAAAGACGGCGAAAAGACTCCAATGCCAACACAGTCCCCAGGCTCCTTCTTGGAAGCATCCGTGAAGATTAGGTGTCGACCATCAATGAGATGGGACAAGGACGACTGAAAAGTAAGCTGAGGAAACGGAACACGGCGAATCCCCTCCACCACAAGGGGAGGGGTAACCTCGGAGGTTGGAGTGAAAGATAAGGTTTCATAAGAGAAAAGATGCATAGGAACCTTAGAAAAAGAGGCGATTCTACGCTTGTATTCTTTATTCAGGCAAAAGGCTCTATACAGAAGAAATCTGTTGAATAGGTTATATTTGTTATTGTTAAAAAGAGCGGCCTGAAGGTCATGGAGCTTTTCAATAAGAAGATTGTCCCTAAGTGCAAAAGTTCGAAAAATAAATTTCGATGTCAAAAAAGTAAAACGTTGTCTAATTGGGCTAATGCCCGACTCCGCATAAACCACATTAGTTGGGGTAGTCCGTCTCAGGCCCACACAGTGACGAAGGGCCCTACGCTGAGTCCTCTCCAAGAGTTCCACTAGCCCAGAATTATGCAAGGGAAATATAAAAGAGCCATATTCAATAGAGCCCCGAACAAGAGCTTTAAAAACGCAGAGCATGGTCCTGGGGTCTGCTCCCCACCACACTCCCCTCAGCGACTTCAAGATGTTGGAGAGTTTCCCGCATTTGTTTACCAGATAAAGGGCGTGAATTTTGCCGCTGAGAGCGGGATCAAGATAAATGCCAAGGAACTTGTGCGATTGGACCGAACCAATAGCAATGCCGTTCAGCTCGATTGAAAAACTCAAGGGATTGACTCTTTTTTTAGTAAATACCATGAGGGCTGACTTAGACGGGGAGACAGACAAACCCCTAGCAAACAGGAACCGCGACAGGCCATCAACCGATCTTTCCAAGGATCTGAGGGCGATCCCGGGATCAGAGGATCCAGCATAAAGTGCAATGTCGTCCGCAAACTGAACGATCCGACAGTCGCGAGAGAGACACTGCTTACAGCCAGAGACGTACAAATTAAATAAAAGAGGGCTCAATATAGAGCCCTGTGGAACACCCTTATCCGAAACAAAGTGAGGGGAAATCTTGCCGTTAAAGACAAATTGGATATTTCTATAATTAACTAGTTGACATATGAACCAGCAAATTTTCGGGGGGAGTCCCAAGTCAACGAGATCCCTGACCAAAATATTAGGGACGACATTATCAAACGCCCCCTGGACATCCAGAAACAGACACGCCATTGATCGTCCCGAGACAAACCCACCATAAACATCAGTCGTCAAGACACCCAAGTTGTCCGAACACGATCTCCCTCTACGGAATCCGAATTGAAAAGGGGGGAGAATCCCCGAGGATTCCACCCACCAGTCCAGACGAGTCAAAATAAGCTTCTCCAGAACCTTCAAAAGGCAAGAGGTGAGAGAGATAGGCCGATATTTTCCCGGGGTGGATTTTGGGATGAGAAAGACCAAGGAGTGATGCCACGAGGCCGGGAAGAGACCATCCTCCAGGAGTTCATTGTAGATGTTAAGAAGAATCCGCAAGTATTCCATCGGAAGAGCTGAAATCATATTGTAGTCAATTTGGTCGAGACCCGGAGAGGAGCGCATTTTTGTATTTCGAATCACTGACAGAAGTTCCCCGAGGGTGAAGGGACTGTCAAACATCCTGCAGGAGTAACCAGGAGGGAAGTCACCAAGAGAAGAGAAGACCCTATGAAGAGCGGATGGAGGACATAAGGAGTTGATGGAGAGTCGAATCTCCTCTAAAATGCGGCAGTTAGAACTAGGGGAAGGAGTAACAATGCCCAAGTGACGATTTTTAAATCGCTTGATAATTTTCCAGATGTAGGTGACAGGGGTGTTAGGATTAAGGTTTTGACAAAAGTCTCTCCATCCTTTTCTTTTTTCAGATTTTAAAATGCGTCTAGAAATAGCTTCCTGTTTTTTAAAAGCAAGAAAATTAGAATATGAGGGAGACCTCTTGAAAGTAGAGAGAAGCTCACGTCTAAGGTCAACCGCCGCCTGGCAAGAGTCATTCCACCAGGGGGCCGGCAAGGTGGTCCGCTTTTTGTGGTGACGAGAGGGTTCCTCAGAGGAACCTCTCCCCGCTTTCCGAGGCAGACAGCTCCTCAAGTGGCGGGTAAAAATCTCATATCTATTTTCTGCGTTTAACGCAGGGTTGCTTAAAGATTCATTAAGGACGCACAGGCCATTACTCAAGCTCTCGGTGAACTGCTCCCTTCCAGCCGCAGTCAGTCTAATTCTATGGGAGAAAAATTTCCTCCTTATAACGTGGCAGTTAAATTTAATTTCCGTCGGAAAGTGGTCACTAAGATGAGTATCGTCGAGCACACTCCACTCGCACAAGTCGATGACAGAGGAGGACACAAAAGCAGTCTATCGCCGACCTTGCCTGATTCGGCCGAGTCAAAAAAGTGGGGGACCCATTATTTATGCAAGTAAAGGACGCGGACAGGGCCGAAGAGAGAAGAGCATTGCCCTCCCTATCAGACCGGCCACATCCCCACTCCCGGTGATGGGCATTAAAGTCTCCCACAAGAATAGTATGAAGAAAAGAGTTACAGAAGGCAAAAAGTGAGTCGTACTCACGATCAGAGAGGGGCTCATGGGGGTGCCTGTATATGGAGACGACAGTCAGATCAAGGTTTTCAAAATGAATGGTGACCGCCATGCACTCCAAACCTCCGCTAAACCGGACATCAATCTCCACAAGACTATACGGAACAGACCTGCGGACGGCCAGGAGCAAACCTCCGCTATTTCGCGTTAAAGAGTCCGTCCGGAACACACTAAAATCAGAAATGTTCAAGCAGGAGTCAGGGCTGAGCCAGGTTTCGGACAGGGCCAAAACATCAAATTCCCGGAACAAGGTGTAGGAAGGATCAATCTTATTCATCAGAGAGTGACAATTCCATTGAAGAATCCTTAAAGGATGATGCTGAGAAAGACGGCCCCGTGCCGAACTAGACATTTGAGGGCATGGGATTAGAGGCTGGGCCTCGCGAATTCAGTGATTGGAGGAGTGAGCTAAGAAACTCGGCAACGGAGTCATACAGGCCCAACAGCCTAAGAATGGGAGCGAATTTTTCCATTAGGACATTAAAAAGACCAAAGAGCTGGTCACACAGTTCTGGATTGAGATTAGAATCAAAATTAGAGGGATGAGAGGAAGGAGGATACGGGGCAGAAAAATGAGGACTGCGAAAATCCGCCTTCTTATCCGTAGAGGAAGGGAGCCTTCCATGGGGGGATATGAGGAGGGAGTTGTGATTAGGGGGAAAGCTAAATATTCGTTGAGATTTATTTTTTTGGAAGGAGCGAGGGTGGGAAGAGGCGCTGCCGTTGTTATTATTATAGTCTTTAGTGAAACATTTTGGATTTGGATTGAGACGGAGCTGAGAAAGGAGAAGGGGTAGGAGGGGGAGGAAGAAGAGAAGGAGGCGCCGCGGAAGCATTTCTTTTAGATGGAACTTTTGAGTGCAGGACGCTCGAGAATGATAACGGAAAGGAGAGGGAGGGCAACGAGGAAGAGGAAGGGTGAGGGTGAGAGGACAAGGGAGGGGAAGGAGGATTGTACAAAGACGGAAATTCGCCGATATTAAATGAAGGGCCAGGAGTTCTGCTTGCTGAGCAACCCCGAATACGACCTCTAGTCTCCGCAAGAGGAATATTGTCGTACGCCGCAAGTTCTCTAATCCTTCTCTGAATATTGTATTCCGGACAGCTCAAACTAGTGGTTCTGTGAGGACCCTTGCAGTTTATACAGAAGGGCGGCCCGTCCTTTTTAGGACATGATGTAGGGTCCTCATGCGTCCTCTCCCCGCAATGCTGACAACGGGGATGTCCCTTACATTGAGCCTTTAAGTGCCCATAACGAAGACATGTGAAGCAGAGCGAAGTTTTTGTAACGAAAGGCTCGACAGAATGTCTAACCATAAACAAATATATATGTCCAGGGAGCGATTGGCCCTTGAAAGAAAATAAAACGGTCTTACAAGGTATTAATGTAGACTCCTGACCATCAGAGGAGGAGGACTGCGAAACGTCCGTGCTCCTCCGCCTTCTGTTGAGCCTCTTTACGGAGATGACCACAACACCACTGTCAATGCCCCTGCGAATCTCCTCGTCGGGCAAATCGAGAGGAACATTACGAATAATGCCCTTCCTTGTTGTTCTGAAAAGAGGAATATAAGCATTGTATCTTTTTGTTTTAAGGATGGGATTAGAAATTAGGCTGTTTGCCGCCTCTCGAGACTTAAATTGTATGCTTATATTAGAAAAACCAATCTTTTTAATCTCTAGAATGTCTTTTTTCGAAATAGAGTAGAGAAGGCGACCAACCGCGATAGGGTCGATTGAAGACGTGGAATTTTCCACAGATTGGATAATAACATCGAAGGGGCCCTGCTAGGTTCTATCATATTTATTTGTATTCGAAAGAGACGAAAGGTCATACCCACTTCCATTAGCGAGAGAGTCACAAACATGTTTACCTAAGCTCGAGTCATCCGCCCCCCCCCCCCCGTCCCGTCGCTACCACCCACTGGAAAAGGCAAATTTCTTTCTATTTTCTTGCGCTTATTAGGAATATTAGATTTAATGAACTTATAATTTAAAATATCACAGGCTTCTTTGGGCGGAAATGATCCCCCCGTCAAAACATGAGAGTCGGACTGAGAATTAGATGCAGCATTGTTAGCAGATTCGGATTCAGTTTCCATAACATCGTCTGATTCGGGAATGAAGGGGAGAAGGGAAGACGCAATAGAGTCAAGTCTGTCCTCGTCATTAGCAGATTGCACGTCATTAATTACTAAAGAAGCAGTTGCTAAAAGCTTTGGTTTAAGCAAAGTACCCTCCTTAGGGTCCTGGGTCGGCATAATAGCAGGAAGAATCGCCTGGCCGGAAAACCGGCCGGCGGCAATGGCGGGTTACCACGCACCACAAAAGCGCAAAAGCACGCAAATAACAAATAGATAAAGCAAAGATAATAGTTCACAGTCAGATTCGAGCAACACAACATGCAGCACTATAAATGTTACTAAAAAGTCGAGATGGACTCCGAAAACTGTTCTCACGGTATCCCCGACACGCTTCGATCCGCACGACTCAGCGGCTCGGCACTGACTCATACGCTTGATCGAAATGTGCGCAAAAGAAATGTGCGTAAAAGAAATGTGCGCAAAAGAAATGTGCGCGAAAGAACAGTGCGCGAAAGAAATGTGCGCAAAAGATATGTGTGCGAAAGAACTGTGCGCAAAAGAACTGTGTGCAAACGAACTGTGTGTAAACGAACAGTAACAAACGTTTATTTACCAAATGAAATTAATAATAAATATCAAAAAATTTCAAAATTATACATGCATACATGCGTGTGTATGTATTTTAAATTATACAAAAATATGTGTTGTGTCCAAAAGCAACGTGTCCAATTGAACAGTGCGCAAATAACATGTGTCTAAACGAACCGTGCGCAATTGAAATGTGTCCAATCGAACGGTGGGCAACTTTATGTGTCTAATATCACAGTGTGCGATTGCAACGTGTCCAATTGTACTGTGCGCAAGTGAAGGCTTCTCGGTTCAAGTAGGCCGGTTGGGCACCGGGGTGTAATGCGCAAACAGGTATCCGGTGCCCGACCTTCGTAAGCGGTCTAGTGTGGCCGCGTAGGGGGTAGTTTTTTAGCTAGGCTGCGAGTCCCGCACACGCCCCGGAACCGGTCCGGGGTACGGTGCTTAATGCATTTTTCTTTTCCCATCACGAAAAAAAAAGATTAGATTAGTATGAGTCGCTCTTGGATGGATTTGAGACTAAGTCCAATGACAGATAAGTGCTCAGAAATTCCGGAGTAACTCCGGTTTAAAGTGCTCCAAACGGAGAAAAAAGTGTACTGAAATGTGTTCTGTAAGATTGCGCATCGATTGAGATAAAAATATTTTTTGCTCCGACTTTTGATTAGTTAAATCTTTTAATTATAAATCGAATGTCTCGCGGTGTGCTTAATGGCGGCTGTGTAGGGCTTCTCTCTGTGACGTGGCCAACGTGTAGCGTTCGGTCTAAGAGCGACTCCTATTGTTTGTGATACTATTATGTTGTCTTGTGACTGTGATTTTGACTGTAATACATCTGTGGAGGCACCTCTAGTGTAAAATAGATAGATATTAAAAGATATTAGAAGTTCTTCGTAACCACGCTGTTCCGTATGACGCCATGTTATATGACGTCACGCCAAGATGGAATGGCTGGTCGGGACTCGTCTCGAAAATACGTCTCACTACCTTGATGATTGCTGCGTGAGCCTTCTGTGGACTTCCATAATTTTTGCAGCGTAGACATCTCAATCTCGTGGTTGAATTAATTAGATTGAGGATACACTGGAGAATCTTTGGGAGCTCTGAGAAGCCAGGTTGCCTTATACGGTGCGTACGCATGCATTGTTTCTTTTAATTGAGTTGAAGCATAAAGAATGCGCGAGGAGCGGTTCCTGTAGACTCATCAGATTTCATTTGGTTGTTCGGGTGACTCTTATGATTTTATGATTCTGAGTATATTCTGTGTTTGCAGAATAGATAGAGACAAAGAGATGATCTTTAAATAGGATAGTGGGTGCATTTAGTCAACTGTTAAGTAATAGCGTTATTGGTTGACAGTTACGAATTAACATTTTGATCGAATTTTTTGGCGACACGTTGATTGGTCGGGCCTGGATCGATCAAAATGGCGGTTGCATATGTGGAGCCCTTGCGAATGATTGTTCTGTGATTGGGGACTTTTTGGAGACACTTATAAATAAATTTTAATTGTCTGGAATAAGTTGATAAATTATTGAGCAAATGCAATTATGATTTCGAAGGGATTTGAGACTGAATCCTGTTTGCCTTTTGTTCGGCGTGTCTTGTTGGCTTTTGACCTTCGTCATTGGTTAACGACGGTTAGAAATAACTATACTGGCTACGTGATCGGAATTAGGATACAGGACCTTGAATGATGAGCATATTTGATTTGACTAGAATAAGTATATATATATACGACGAATCTGATCTGTCAGACAGAATGCCCTTGATATAAATAGATTTAATTAGTAGTTCGATACAACAAGCTGATTGGTCGGACTTGGATCGGCCAAGATGGCGGTTACATGTCATGGATAAGGTATGATACTCTAGGTGAAATGCAAGTAATCCCTGGGAAGGTTGATTCCTACAATACAGAGTATAATCCGGAAACGTTTGATATACAATAGCTAGACTTGGCCTGGTGACTTGAGACGGCCCGATGATTGGTCGAGCCTGACTCGATCAGTATGGCGATTGCATGCTGAGCGGAAATAACTTTCACCTGGGGTTGAGTTACTGTGCTACCTTGCGGTGCTAGTGGTAATCTTAAATAAGTTATAGTTGGTATGTTGCACATTGTCTTGAACTGCATAGGAATGAACTGGCATCTTACGATCGTACAAAGTATTGCTAGCAATTCTTGCAAACTCTGTTTTGGTAACACGTACGAATAAGATGATATCTTAAGATATCAAGCCCTTGCAAATGTTTGTACCCTGTGTCCGGAGATTTCCTGGAGACATTCTTTGATAGGATAACTTTATTAGGAATCTTATATGCCTAACATCTTGAGTAGGATAGTAAGGGCGCTTCTGGCTCAGTTTGTCGTGAGTGTGAGAGAGAGGGTACCGTGGGAGAGAAAGAGAGAGAGATAGTTTCGGAGCAGTTTGTAGACGCCCGCGGGATGGAGATGGGGCTGGGCGGGTGAATGGGGGGGGTAAGTAGAGTGAGGGGGGAAGCGCGGCCGGGGGGAAGCGGTGGGTACGAGTCGCCGAGAGCGCTCGAGAGATGGCGCTCGGGGGGTGGCGGTTCCTCCCGATTCGACCTTGACGCGACTCGTTCTTTAGGGGCGCGCGCCGCTTCTAGCGCGCGATCCGCTATCGCGATTCTTTAGGGACGCGCGCGACGCTTCTAGCGCGCGATCCGCGAGCGGACGGGGTCGAGGGGGGCGGGGGATCGTCGGTGGGTGGTCGAGCGGACGGAGGGGCGTCCCTCGTCGCTCTCCTCTTCTCGAGGCGCGCGTTAGCGGCGATACAAGCGCGCTTGTCGCTTTAGCGAGACGGCGAATCTTCGAAAGGTCGTGGAATAAAGAGACATCGTCGTTCTAGCGAAAGAGAAGTGTTTTTATTGTTTTCTTTTACAATATTTTTAATATATTAATAATACGATAATAGGAGTACGCGGATAAACGTATCACGATTCCCCGAAGAGCAGAGCCTGCAGCTGGCAATTGATTAGATCGTTGCGATCGAAGTTATCGCTCTCGCGTATCATCGCGGGAATAAGCGCCGTATCGCGAGCGCCTGCCGCGATGTCGAGGAAACGAGTCAGCTTGTTGTCCACGCGCGCGGTTAAACCGCTTAAAGATGCAACGATGCGGTTGACGCAAAGTTCCAGATTTAATATAGTTACGACGGTGCTCTTCGATACGGCTAGACGAATTTTAGGCGTTTCGAGACGAAGTATTCGGAGATTGTTGAGTTTCCCGAATCATAGCGTCAACTGTCCGATGTGTATCGGCGTCGGGCGCGCCTCGTCGCGCTCGTCGGAGCAAAAGTGCGACAGAAGCGTGGGTCGTAGATCGAGCAGTTCCTTCCACGTATCCGGCGTTAGCGAGATCTCTTTGCCGTGACAATCTCCGAGGACGATTTCTACGAAAGAGGGTCGGCTGACGTTAACGCTGATTTCCAGATGTTTATATGCGGTTTTGGTCAATGGATAGCGTCTTCCTAAGATTCTGAGCGGTCGCGCGACCAAGACGTCCGCGTCGCGTCTTGGCGTCCGATCGCGATCTCGTCTAAAAATAGATGCGAGCGATGAGAGAAACGGTGCTAGCGAATTATTAGTTCGAATAAATGTTTGATAGTCTTACCCATTGTCCATTTTAGCTTTTTTAGCGTATTCCGCGCTATCTTTGCGGTCTCGCTCGGTTAACCTCGATCGATCGTCGAATGAGTGTTGCTGCTGCGGTTGTCCCCCCATTGTCGCATACATCGTCGCTCGTTCGTTCTTTCTCGTTTGTTCTTTCTCGCGCGTTAGCTTCGGTGTTCTCCGTCAATAATGAAGCGCTTAACGGATGGACGGTCTTTATATACTCGCGTAGAGATCGCTTCTTCCCCTTTCGCGCGCTTTCGCTTATATATTTTATTTAAAAAAAATAACGGTAGGGTCGCTCTAGTCGTTCTCATCGTCGATCCTCTCTCTCTCGGTCGCGTCGCCGAGGCGATAGACGCGACTAAGGAGATCGCGCAATTGCCTTAGCAGTCCATCCGTAGGACACTCGATGCCGAGCGCGCGTAGATCGAAAGGACCCGCCGAGGTTACGATATTCGTGAATTCGTTGAAGGCGTAGAACTGACGCTTGGCGAAGAAATATAGATTACTATCGATGTATCGGAAGGCCGACGTTATCGCGGACGGAATTCCGGGAAATATATCTTTTAATGGAGTGTGTCTAACGACTATCATGTGACACTCGTCGATTTCCGCGACTTTATCATCGTCGTATATAGCATAGGTTCGTCCCGTGTGCGTATTTATCGCTGCGTTGATTTTAACGTTTCGGGGAAGTCCGATATCGTGGAGATATCTCGGCCAACCCGATTTTAGCTTAAGACTGGGATATTCCGCGAGGTAGATCGAATCGTTCGCGAATAGCGCGAGATCGCCCGAGGGTCTTCGATACGCGCCGGATAGGCGCGTGAAATTCGCCGGTAGAAACGTCGCGTAATCCGTGAGCGTCATGGGTCTACCGTGGCGTTTCTCGGTCATGTCGACCGACCATACGTTGCGGCGATTAGCTATATATAATCGATGATTCATTATCAGCGCGGCGTCCACGCGCCGCAATGCGCAAAGATCCGCGCGCGCTGGGTCGGTCGGCGCGACGCTCGTCGTCGCGGGCGCCGCGGTGGTCGCGGAAGTCGCCGTCGGATAGTTTCCGTCGTCGTGAGATCCGTACAGATTCTGTATAGCGAGAATGTCTTCTATGCTCAGCTTAACTGGAAATTGATTCTCGATGTCGGGTATATACGGGAACATTATAGTCATTGCGCATGCTGTGCTGTAGACCCAATGCGTGGCCGATCTCGTGCGTTAGCATTTGTAGCAGGTGATGCGTGTCGGGAGGATTCTTGTTTAGATACACGTGCCACGGTTCGGAATCGTCGACGTGTATCTCCGATGTGAAGTCGGTCGCTCCAGAGGGAAAGAACGCGTGAGCTAGGGCTCCTCCCGGACCGTCGAAGGACGCCGGGCAAATACCGACGTTCCGACGATTCGCATAAGTGTGCGCGCCCGTTTGATACGATATCAATATATCGGGGCGTAACGGGTCGCGCGCGAAAGTTAGCGACGAGTTCGCCGCCCATAACGCGAACGCCGTTTCGGCCGTTCGCGAGATTTCCTCGCTAGCCACCTGAAAATTCCACGCGAGACGCGTCTTCGGCCATTTTCACGCGATCGGGTTATACGCCCGATTGGGAATGTCCGCGAGACCGCATCGCGGTTTGCGCATAAGGTGAAGCGTAACGGCGTCTAACGCGCCGTTTCCCGATAATTGATAGTATTCTTGAAACAGCGATAGCGCGCGACGCAGAGACGTCGCGTTATCGGACGACAGCGATCCTCCATCGTCCTTTAGAAAACCGTACGCGCGCAGGAAACGGAGCGCCTCGATCTTCTCCGAGTCGAAGGGCGCGGCGACCGTCGCGGCGACGAGCATCGTCGCTAGAGCGAGAAGAGCCGTCCTCGCGTTAGTCATCGCGCAAAGCGGGGAAGACGCGATGAACTATCGAGAGACGCCGGGCGCGATTGATTCGCGCGTTCCGCGAGACGCCTATTTTTATCGTCGACGAATAACGTGGGTGGTGGGGGAGAGGGAAACGCGCCTCTTTCGACATCGAGCGTTCGGAATGCGCGTTATCTAGCGGACGCTCGAGTTCCTCTTTTATTTCTATTTTTATTATTCGTTTGTCCTCTAAGAAGGACACTCGATGAGCGATTAAAGATATCCGTTTCAATGATGCGCGTTATCTAACGGATGTTTTTTGTTATTTCTATTTTATTATTCGTTTGTCCTCTAAGAAGGACACTCGATGAGCGATTTAAGATATCCCTTCCAACGATGCGCGTTATCTAACGGATGTTTTTTGTTATTTCTATTTTTATTATTCGTTTGTCCTCTAAGAAGGACACTCGATCAGCGATTAAAGATATCCCTTCTAACGATGCGCGTTATCTAACGGATGTTTTTTGTTATTTCTATTTTTATTATTCGTTTGTCCCCTAAGAAGGACACTCGATGAGCGAGTAGAGATACCCCCTTCCGGCGACGATAAATTAGAGATACCCCCTTCCGGTGACGATGATCGCATCGTTCGACATAGGGGACAAACGAATAATAAAAATAGATTTATTATTCGTTTGTCCCCTAAGAAGGACACTCGATGAGCGAGTAGAGATACCCCCTTCCGGCGACGGAGCGGTCGCGGAAGGAAGACGCGGCGCGATCGATAAATCGTACCGTGACATCCGCGCGTCGATTTTTATAAAACGCGAGATCGTTTCGAGAAGCGTCAAAGTATTCTCGCTCGCGAGATAGCGAAGCGCGAAACGGTGGAGCGCGAAGTGGCGAGAGTTAAAATCGGTCGCGAACTGTTCGATATGGAACGAATCGAACAGATAATTAACGCGGCCGATTATATTAATGTAAACGGAGATTTAATCGCGATAAAGTCCTACGTTCTGGGAGACCTCGCCACGGATTTGCGCGCGGAGGCGCAAGGTGTTATCGAGAATAGTCCGGATTCGTTTAGACTCGCCTTTCAGTTGAACGGAGACGTAGATATCGCGCGTTTAATGTAAGTATTCGATCGGAATTATAATAAATTATAATAAATTATAATAAATTATGTTTTACTAACTTTTACTTTTGTATTTTAGACAAGAAATAGAGGGCTGTATAAGAACGGCGCGAGAATCGCTCTACGATTTAATAACTAGAACGAGGACTATGCTCGCATAGGCGCAAGCGTTCATAGCGCGTTGCGCGACGCTCGCCGACGCGACGTCGCGCGAGCCC
This sequence comes from Polyergus mexicanus, assembly GCF_030449975.1. Classification (NCBI taxonomy): domain Eukaryota; kingdom Metazoa; phylum Arthropoda; class Insecta; order Hymenoptera; family Formicidae; genus Polyergus; species Polyergus mexicanus. The sequence goes on along the minus strand of NW_027223629.1, from coordinate 608 downwards.
CCGAACGGTTCGACTTAATCGGTTGGCTTCACGAGCGCGAGCGCGACTTCGCCATCCCCGAGTTAATCGGTCCGCTTTGCGAGAGCGAGCGCGACTTCGCCGTTCCCGAGGTTAGGCGAGTCGTCGCATCGCCGATCGACAAGGAGCCCGAATCGCGGCCGATGGAGGACGAGGCCGAACCGCGACGGTCGACGAGGGTGAATCGCGGGCGGGTGTACGATTGGCGAACTACGAGCCCGAATCGCAACCGTTCGACACGGAGTAATTTTACGCGTTAATGAAGCGCATTTGTAAGATATGATTTTTACGAATAAACGCTATACGTTAAGCGAAGCGTCGATTCTTTACGCTTCTCTTTCCTTCTCCCGCATCCTCTCGCTCTCGCGCTTCTCGTAGTAACCATCTGTGTCCGCATTAAGTTTGTGTTTTGGTGACAAAGCTTGCTGACATAACCTGACAGCAAATTGACGGCAAGAACCGAGCAAAGCTTGATATAACTTGACGTCAAATTGATGGCAAAAATCGAGCAAAATCTGCGCAAGACAATCTGACAACAGAGTGTCAAAAAAACCGAACAAATTCAGTACTCTGCGTTGATACCACTGCTT
>NW_027223628.1:0-13578 GCF_030449975.1 Polyergus mexicanus | reverse complement strand
GCAGTGGTATCAACGCAGAGTACTCGGAGTTCGCGCTCGTATCGCCGTATCATTCGCGCGTATCGTCGATGCTCGAAATTTAAAAATCCAGGAATCTGGATGTCTTTCGTATAGTTATACTATAAATTAAATTAATCATAATATAAAACATAATATAAAACATAATTTTAATATAAAACATCATTTTAATATAAATAAATATTACTTACTGTAGCCGCGCTTTCGAATTACACGTCCACATTAACAGAATTTATTTGTTTCGCCGATCGGAGAGATAGGACGTAAATGATTTGAGCGGGTTTAGTTTGTTGAAAAGTGTTTATTCCTTTCGACACCAACTCCCGGACCGTCTTAGGTAATCGCACGCGACAGCAAGGTATAAGCGGACACGCGAATTATCGTTTTAACTATAACTTTATGAGCGTTAGGCGTTCGGTGTGCTCCCGTGAAGGCTTGCGACGAAGGCTTGCTTTTCTTAACGAAAAGCCCTCCTTTCCGATCCACGCACAAGAATCCCGGTTGATACGGTTGATCCTCCACAAAAAAGGAGGAATTTCGATCGTTCGATTCCGAGAGCCAATCGGCTATCGACAACGAGGTGTTTGTCAGAATCGAATGATACGAAGAAACTACAAAAACGGAATGAAAACAAGGCTTCGCACGTAACGTCTCGCTTCAGAACGTTCGAGAAACAAAATTAATAATATAATTTATAAAACTCTTACTTTCTTGAACATTCCGCTTGCCTCGTATACCGGGTAGGTTACGAAATAACTGGTTAAATCCTACCAACATAATCGATACACGGCATCTTAATGATAATTCTCGATCAGACGGTCCGAAGAGTTCTACAGCAAAATTTTAAACATACAATAATCGGAGAAGAGTACAGATAAAGATCGTTGGTGATTCAATCGAAATACATGAGTTAACTTAATCAGTAAATCTTAGCATAGGGTTATTTTTGGAACAGGCGGCTACCATAGATCGGATAGCCGCCTGTTCCGGCAACCTGAAGGGCTCTCTCCAGAGGAGGCTGAGGGGGGCCGCGGCCCTGGTGAGGGTAGCGGCCAGTACCTTGGCGGAGAGGGCCCAGCAGGTAGAGGGCGAGGGAGAGCTCGCGGCTCTCCGAAGGGACATTAAGTCCCTCGGAGACCGCAACGCGGACCTCCAAAAAGAGGTCCGTGAGCTCAGAGGGGAGCTGGCGGCGGTTCGAGCCGCCATACCCTCCCTCCAGTTGGCCCTCCCCGGCTCGCCCGGGGGGTCTCCCCGCAAAAAGCGGGGGACACCCCGGGTGAAGTCGGTGGAGATGCTGGGCGCTCCAGCGAGGGTGGAGCGCCCAGCCGGGGGGAAGGGACAGGGGTCCCCAACGTTGGGGGGGTAGGGACCTACGTCCCCAACGTTTTATTGGGGGGGTTAAGGGACAGGGGTCCCCAACGTCCCCCCCGAGGGGGGGAAAGAGATTGCGGTCCCTAACGTCGGTGGGTGGCCGGGGTCAGGCGGTGATGAGGACCCCCTTGGGGGGTTTCTCTGCGCCGCTCCCCATGAGCTACCCGCCGGGAATTGTCGGCGAGGGTGAGCGAGCTTGGTATGATTGGTATACCGAGCAGATCGCCACCCTCGTCGACCTACGGGCGGCGTTAGGCCGGGGCGGACCCCCTAGGGGGCCCACTCCGACGGCCGGTCGCCCGTCCGGGAGAGATTTCCCGCCTCTCCCCCCTGCCGACGCCTCGGCGCCGGGGCAGGGGAGGAAGAGGAGGAAAAAGTCGCGCGGCGCGGCGGGGGGCGGAGGCACGAGGCCCCCGCCCCCTGCGCCTCGCGGCGCACCGGCTACCCCGGGGGGGTGGGGCAGAGACCCGCCCCCCCTAGCAATCCCAGGCCGGTGGCACGGGATCGGGGGTTCCCTCCCCTCCCCCCACCGAGTACCCCCCGCCAGGACGAATCCTGGTCGAGGGTCGTGGGGCGGAGGGGGGGGACGGCACGGGCAAAGGCCGCGCAGGCGGCCCAACCCCGGGCCGGAAGAGGAGCCGCAAGGGCGGCACCGCCCACCCGGCGCGCTGGGGGTCGGCAGCGGCCCAAGTGGCGCCAACGAGGAGACGTCTCGAGGCGCAGGGTGCCCCGATCGGCGGCGGTTACAATAACCTGCGCCGACGGGGCATACCAAGCAACCATGGCCAGGGCCCGGAGGGAGATCGATCTCCCAAAGCTGAGAATTGACTCCCTCCGGGTCCGGGAGGCCGCCACGGGGGCCATGGTAGTGGAGCTCGCCGGGTCGGGCGAGAAAGACGGACCAACGGCGTCACAAAGGGCCGACGCCCTCTACGCTGACCTCCGCCGTGTCTTCGCCGGCGATGAGGCGGTCCGTCTCGCCCGCCCTATTAGAAAGGCGGAGCTCAGACTCCGGGGCCTCGACCGGTCCATCGTGGCCGCCGACATCGCGGCGGCCATCGCCGGATCCGGGGCCTGTGTGGCGGCAGACGTGCGGGTTGGGGACATAAAGTTCCCAACCCGCGGCCTGGGCACCGTTTGGGTGCAGTGCCCAATCAGGGCTGCTAATAAAATAGCGGCGGCCCGGGCCATCCAGATAGGATGGTCCCGGGCCCAAGTGGAGCTGTTGGACAAGCGCCCCCTCCAATGCTTCAAATGCTTGGAGAGGGGCCATGTCCAGCAGCATTGCAGCAGCCCCATCGATCGTCGGGGCTGCTGCTATAGATGCGGCGAACCGGGGCACCTGGCGCCCGATTGCGCCGGAAAGGTAAGGTGCCCAGTTTGCGCGGGATTGGGGCGCCCGGCCGATCATCGGGTGGGGAGTGCTAGATGCACCCCCCCCCCAAGAAGCGGCCGGGCAAACAGCGGGAGCCCCTCCCGCCGGCGAGCGCCGCGGGAACGTCTCGGTCAGTCAACCTGGCCGAGATCACCGCGGCGCCCGACACCCGCAAGCGCGGGGCGCAGAACAAGGGGACCCCAACGGAGGCCCCCAAGGAGAAGAGGTCCCCGAGGGCCAGGACGACAGCCGTCACACCCCCCGCCTCGATGGCGGAAGTGGTGATGGCGGAGCCCAGGGACATATAAATAAATGTCCCTGGGCATCTTGCAGGCCAATCTGAACCACGCTCGCCGGGCGCAGGACCTCTTCCTGCACAGCCTGTGGCAGAGCGTGGTTTCGGGTTGGGGATCGCGGCGGAGCCCTACCGGGTTCCGGAAGCCAGTCCATGCTGGATTGGCGACCGGACGGACTCCGTCGCGATCACTTGGAGGAGTGACCCCACACTCCCGCCTTGCACACCGGTCGAGGCCGGGGCGGGAGTGGTGGCGGTCAGGTGGGGACCCATCTCCGTGCTGGGGGTATACATCTCCCCCAACATGGGTCTCGCCCAGTTTGAGGCGTTTTTGGACGGGGTGTCGGCCTGTTTTCGCCGACAGATGCCCCGTCTAATTATTGTGGCCGGGGACTTCAACGCGAAATCGACGCGTTGGGGTTCCCGGTTCACGGACGCCAGGGGCGAGGCCCTGCAGGATTGGGCGGCGGCACTCGGCCTGTGTTTAATTAACACGGGGTCGAGGAGCACCCTAGTGCGGTGGCAGGGGGAATCGGTCCCGGACTTGACCTGGGCCACCCCCTCCGCCGCACGTAAGATCATTAGTTGGCGGGTAGCGGAGTGTGAGACACTCTCGGACCACCTCTACATAGAGGTGGTCCTCCACGCTGCCCGCCACGGAGTGCTCGGCCGCCCCCAAGGCCGGGGAGATGCCCGGCCACGGAGATGGGCCCTCACCAAGTTGAGCCCGGACAGGCTGATCGCAGCCGTCCTCGCGGCAGACTGGCCGTGTCCCGGGGGGGAAGGGCGGGGGATCACCGAGGAGGTGAACTGGTTCCGGGGCGCTTTACGCGACGCGTGTAATTTCGCGATGCCCCGGACCAGCCCCCGCCCGCGAAGGGCGGCGTATTGGTGGAGCGCGGAGATCGCCGAACTTCGGCGATGCTCCGTCGCGGCTAGGCGCCGCTTCACCCGGGCTCGGCGTCGGAATGACGCCGAGAGGATGTATGAGGGGTTCCGTGCCGCAAGGAACGCCCTCAGCGCCGAGATCAGGAGGTCCAAGGCCCGAGCGTGGGACGAACTCCTACGCTCGCTGGACGCAGACCCATGGGGGCGCCCATACAAGCTTGTCATGAACAAGCTTAGATCTTGGGCGCCCCCCGTGACGGAATCCCTGGAACCCCAGGTCCTCGACCTTGTTGTTCAACAACTGCCTCAGGCAGGGTGTATTCCCCCCAGCGTGGGTGAGGGCCAGGTTGGTCCTCATCCCAAAGGGGAGCAAGCCTGGCAACGTCCCTTCTGCCTATAGGCCAATATGCCTGTTGGACGAGGCGGGAAAGCTCTTGGAGAGAGTGTTGGCGAACCGCCTCGTCCAACACCTGTCCCGAGGTGATATGGACCTCCACCAGGACCAATATGGGTTCCGCGGGGGGCGATCGACCGTGGACGCAATCTTGCGGGTGCGGTCCCTCGCGGAATCCATTATGGAGGAGGGCAGGATGGTGATTGCGGTGTCATTAGACATACGCAATGCTTTCAACACCCTGCCCTGGAGTATGGTGGGGGAGGCCGCTGACACCTTTGGCCTCCCTCCCTACATGGTGGAGGTCCTTAGGAGTTATTTCCGGGACAGGTGGCTGGAGTACCCTGATAACAGGGTGCTCCTGCGCAGAAGGGGCGTGTATTGCGGGGTTCCGCAGGGGTCCGTGTTGGGCCCCACCCTGTGGAACCTCGCATACAACAGAGTGCTGGGTATTGCTCTACCCCCCCCCCCCGGCTGCAGGGTCGTCTGCTATGCAGACGACACTCTGTTTTTGGCCGGGGGAAAAAGCTGGGGGGATGCGGTATACACCGCCAACTTAGGGGTAGCGTGCGCTGTCCGCGCTATCCGTAGCATGGGCCTGCAGGTAGCGCCTCACAAAACCGAAGCGCTATTCATGCATAGGGGGAAGCGTAGGACTTCCCCCCCCCCCGAGGCCTATGTCACGGTGGATGACATCTCCGTCCGGGTGAGAGACCATTTGAAGTACCTTGGTCTCTACCTGGACGCGGCCTGGAGCTTTGGCGAGCACTTTAGGCGCCTGGCCCCCAGGGCGGAGTCGGTGGCACTTAGCCTGAGCCGACTCCTGCCCAATCTCGGGGGCCCGGATGGCCGGGTGCGTCGCCTCTATGCAAACACCGTCCGGGCGGTGGCCCTTTATGGGTCACCAGTGTGGGCGGACGCCCTGATGACCAATAGGCGCAGCAAGATGCTGCTGCGCCGTGTATTTCGGAGGGTGGCCATCAGGGTGGTCCGCGGATATAGGACGGTGTCGCACACGGCGGCCACATTATTGGCAGGGACGCCGCCCGTCGAGCTCTACGCCGATATGTACGCTTTTGTGTACAGGCGTACGCGGGAGCTCGGCGGGCTAGGCGTGACTTTGACCGCAAAGGTCAAGGCCGCCGTGAGGCTTCAGGCTAGGCGACGCGCTCTGGAGGGGTGGGACGAGCACCTCTCCGACCCCCGTGACAACACGGGGAGGCGCGTCGTCGAGGCCATCCGCTCTCACTTGATCAAGTGGGTCACGAGGGCGGATGGCGAGATGTCATACCGTGCGACACAGGTATTTACAGGCCATGGATGTTTTGGCGCATACCTGTGTCGCATCGGGAAGGAGGACAGCGCGCGCTGCCACCATTGCGGCGCGGACGAGGACACGGCGCAGCACACGCTGGAGGTGTGCCCAGCGTGGGCGGAAGAGCGCCGTGCCCTCGTCCAAATAATAGGGGGGGATAATGACTTCTCGCTCTCGAGCATCGTGGGTGTTATGCTCGAGAGCGAGGAGTCCTGGAGGGCGGTCTCCTCCTTCTGCGAGGCAGTAATGCTGCAGAAGGAGGAGGCCGAACGAGAGCGGGAGCGGCTCCCCGGAGGACGCCGGGGAGCTCGCGACCGAGGAGGGGCAGCCGGGGGATCTGGGGGGGGGACGCGGGGAGGGCCCACTACGGGAAGGACCCGCGGGCCCCCCGCACCCCCTGGTCAGAGGGGTGCGGCACGTCATCGCCGCGCCCCACGGACCTTCCGGGGTGGGTCGACGGGGGCCGGCGCCACATTGGCCCATGGCGGTCCCGGAAACCCGCCCCAGACAGGGGGGGGGCGGACGCGGGAGGGGGGGCCGGGCCACGATCGGGTCCGGCCCCATCGAAGACCTCCTGCGCCAGCGCAGAGCCCCGACGAACTCGGGGGACGTCCGCTGACTCGTCGCGGACGTCTCTCCCGAGGTCGGGCCCAGTGGTCGGAGCCCAGGTGGGGTACCTGGGCCCGACCACGCCCCCCCCGGGACTAACACTGGGAGGGAGGCGAGAGGGGCGGTGGTCCCCCTCTCGCCTAATTAGGGAAGCCGATGCCCACGTCTTAATGTGGGCACTGGGGGAGAACTAAACTACTCCCCCAGGGGGCTAGGCTTGTGGGCGGGGGGCCTCCCTGAAGTAGTGCATATGCCAGTTTCCAGGAAGGCCCCCAGAAACGCCCGAGAAGACCACCCGGAGGGGTTTTAGTGGGTATTCCCCGGCGTTTGTTTAGGTCGGGGTGAGTCCCACATAACCCCGCCTCGAACCCCATCGAGGCGGGGTATACGTAAAAGCATTTCCCCTCCGTCACAAGAAAAAAGGGTTATTTACATAGGTGTTCTTAGAATAGATATATATAAACGATACATACCCAGAATGTGACGATAATTAAAATCAAACCTAATGATTAACGCATAAAGAAAACGCAAATTAATTTAAGAGCCAGTGTCACTTGATATCGGTAGCTGACAGATCTGCGTTATTGGTCGCTTTAGAGTGGTTTTGGCAGTACGCAATGTAACTACTCGGACATGCCCATCCGATCCCGGATGTACGTCTAATATTCGGGCAAGTTCCCATTTCGAAGGAGGTGCCAAATTATTTTTCAACAATACCAGCTCGTTAAATTTGAGCTCCGGTTTGTTTTCTCGCCATTTACGCCTTTGTTGCAATGTATGCAAATAATCAGAAGACCAAGAACGCCAGATCTGCTCTAAAATCGCACGCATTTGCTGCCATCGAGACAGCCGATTCGAATCGATATCTAAAACAGATTCTTCAGGCGGGCTTACTAACGGGCGACCGACTAAAAAATGACCCGGAGTTAACGCGGAAAAGTCATTCGGATCATCATGTAACGCGGAAATCGGGCGGGAATTTAGGCAAGCCTCGATTTGACACAGCAGCGTAGCGAACTCGATCTGCGATAATGTTCGAGAACCAATCGCTCGTTTCAAATGAAACTTTAATCCTTTGACACCGGCTTCCCAAAGTCCGCCGAAATGCGGAGCCGAGGGAGGTATAAAATGCCATTTTACGTTATCATTAGCGATAGCGTCTCGTATTTGAGGGTCGGCGACAAGTCGCTGAAAGGTAGTGTTTAATTCGCGGTCCGCGCCTTGAAAATTAGTGCCGTTATCACTGTACATGTCGGATGGAAGACCGCGACGGCTTGCAAATCTCCGAAAGGCGGAGAGAAAACCGTTAGTAGCGTAATCATCTACGTATTCTAAATGAACGGCCTTTGTCGAGAGACAAATAAAAACGGCAACATAATATTTTTTGGATCGTTGACCGCGGCCGACTGACGGAGTAATATTCATCGGCCCGGCGTAATCGACGCCTGTGTGCGAGAACGGAGCCGAAGGCGTGACGCGGGGCTGGGGGAGATTCCCCATCAGCTGTTGCGAGGTACGTGCGCGTTCGCGTACGCACCTTACACAACTACGTATAAGAGATTTTACACTGGTGCGCGCTGAAATTATCCAATAATTTTGGCGTAAAATTCTTAACATTAATTGAGTGCCTCCATGAAGAGAGGCTTTATGAGCTTGAGCGATTAATAAATCCGAAATTCGATGTTTCGGTAAAATTATAGGGTGCCGTTCATCATAACTGAGTGACGAATTGTCAATCCGCCCGCCAAGGCGAATTAATTTATCTTTCCCGAGAAAGGGGTAAAGCGATAACAAAGAACTGGATCTTGGCAGTAAACTTTTATCGTTTAACGCTTGAATTTCGGATGGAAAATGACGTTGTTGCACGTAACGGAGCCAAAACAAGGAAGCTTCTTTGAGTTCGGCAGCGGACAAGCACGTCGTATTCACGTTCGTATTGGTCGCGCGACATTTTAGATTATTAATAAAACGTTGCACGCGTGCCGTGACTCGAATTAACTTCTTCCATGTAGAGACTTCGTTCGGTAATTGCCACTCCAGAATATGTTGAGCATGACAAACGATCATATTTCGCGTTTCGGTTTCGATTATCTGACGATCGGCCTCAAGTTGATCTTTTAATTTATCATGGATCGGCCACGCGGTAGAAGGGAACGCAACCAGGCAGGGCCGGCCCACCAAAGTTCGAAATCGCTGAGTTCAGCGGGTGACAAGCCTCGCGACGCGCAATCCGCTGGATTTTCTTTAGATGGGACGTGATTCCATTTAATCAACGGCAGCCGAGTTTGTACTTCCGATACACGATTCGCCACATAAGTAGTCCATCTTGATGGATGGCCTCGTAACCATGCGAGCGCGACCGAAGAATCTGTCCATCCGTACATCGGAATATGCTGCAAATTTAACGATTTTTGCACGAATTCTAGCAATCGAGTTAATAAGACTATGGCATTTAATTCTAGACGCGGCACGCTAATCGCTTTAATCGGCGCTACCTTTGATTTTGCGGTTATTAAGACTACTGAAAACTCGCTGAGCGATCGGAGAATTCTTAAATAAACGACAGCGGCGTACGCGCGATTAATCGCGTCGGCGAACCCGTGCAACTCGATAGCCAAATTTTCCGGATGCATTCCAGTCCATCGCGGAATGCGAATTTCTTTTAAATTTATGAATTCCGCACAATATTTTTTCCAGGGCTCTAACAAGTCCGCCGCGATAGGAAAATCCCAATCGAGTTTTCTTAGCCACAGTTCTTGAATCATAATTTTCGCGGTGATTATTACCGGAGAAACCCATCCCAGTGGATCGAAGAATTTCGCGATAAATGATAGTATCAAACGTTTCGTATTCATATTGACCGAAGGTGACTCGATTTGAAAACGAAACGAATCTTCTCGTGGTATCCACTCCAGTCCGAGCACCTTAAGCGTATCGTCCTTATCGAATGTACGAGCGATAGCGAGTTCATGCTCTCCCGGAGGAATGTCTGTTAATAATTCTATAGAATTGGCAGCCCATTTGCGTAAATGAAAACCGCCTCGCGCCATCAATTTCGTAAGCTGATCGCGACTTTCCTTTAGCGACGGAACTTCATCGGCGCCAAATAGAACGTCGTCGACGTAAATAAATTCTTGTACTATTATTTGTGCTTTTGGAAAAGAATGACCTTCGTCGAGAGCTAATTGATTGATAACGCGCATGGCTAAATACGGTGCTGGAGCAGTACCGTATGTAACTGTAAGCAATCGATAAGATTGTATCGGAGAATTAATATTAGATCGCCAAAAAATCCGTAAAAAATCGACATCGTCTCGATGAACGCGGATCTGTCGAAACATCTTTTCGATATCGGCGGTGTACACATAACGAAACTGACGCCAACGAAGGATAATTGAGGACAAATCGCGTTGTAATTTAGGCCCGGTCATTAAATGATTATTTACTGTAGAACCATTGCTCGTTTTGCACGACGCGTTAAATACTACGCGAAGTTTCGTCGTGCTGCTAGACTCGCGTAGTACCGGATGATGCGGTATATACACCGCTTGGTTAAGCGTCGGATTTTCGTCGGAGACAGGTTCCATATGACCCATAGATTTATATTTATTTAAGAAAGAATGATAGGGTTTCGCGAGATCCGGATTTTTTCGTAGGCGTTGTTCTAATTTCGAATAAAGAAGCGCGGCAGTTTCGCGCGAAGATCCTATATCGAGCGGAGGGTTGGTTTTAAATGGTAACCGTATTATATATCGGCCGTCTTCGGCACGCTGATGTGTTTCGATAAAATGTTGTTCGCATTTTTTATCTTCTTCCGACAGCTGAAGTTCGGAAGAAATTTCCTCGATCTCCCAAAATTTTTGAAAGAGAGAATCGAGCGAAGGAATTGTTATGCAATTTAATGAAGTCGCGGAACCGGTGATTGAATTAGAAGTGCCGGTAGGACCGGATAATATCCATCCTAAAGCAGTAAGCTGGACCGTCGGAGTTCCGGTCGGACCATGTTTTATCTTTTGCTTTAATAACGATCCATATAAATCTGATCCGATGAGCAGATGGATCGGATGATTGCTAAACGGATCCGGATCCGCGAGAGATAATTTCCGTAAATGCGGCCAATAATCTACAGTTTTAGTCTTTGAGCCAGCGTATGACGTAATTTTTTGATATACGAAAGCAGTCAAAGAAAAGGTTGAGGAACCTCGCCCATTACAAGACTCGAGAGTAAGAGACACCTGAGATTTCGCTACGCCACTGTATCGTTCGCCGAAACACTGTACGTGGAGGCTCGCGCGGGAACGTTTCGTGCCATAGTTTGACACAACGATTCCGAGATAAAGCTAACAGCCGAGCCTTGATCTAACAACGCACGAACTTTAAATTTACGTCCTTCGATGGTACGAAGTATTACCCATGCGGTGGCTAGTAACACGTTCGGCGGATTTTTTAGCGGCGAATGAATCGTTTGAACGGAAGCGACGGCGGTCTCGTTCTTTATCTCAGGGGCGGCTGAGCCGCTCGGTTAAGCGTTAAGCGTTTTGTTTTCCAAAACAGAATTTTCACTAATCTTCTGTACTGGTATATTCGAGTCACGATGCAAGAGCGTATGATGTGCTCGTCGGCACAAATTACAGCGTTTTTTACTTTTGCAAGAGTTCGGGAAATGGCCGACCTTTAAACAATTAAAGCAACATTTGTGCGATTTGAGAAACTGAGTTCTCTGTTCGACGGATTTACGCTTAAACTCGTCGCATAACATCAAATTATGATTGCCGGAACAATTCAAACATTTTTCGGTGGCTACGTTATTCACCGAGGTCCGATTAGAGCCTTTATTTTTATGAGACGAAGTGTCGGCATTTAACTTAGAATGATCGGTTAGTCCTCGAATTCGCAGCGTCATAAAATCTCGAATCTCTTCATACGTCGGAGATGCGGTTCATTTACCGCGTTGCAGATTCCACTCATTACGTGTGCGTGGACTAAATTTTTGCGAAACAATATAGACTAATAAGTCATCCCATTTTTCAACAGGTCTGCCTAAATTTGTTAACGCGGCTAATGACGCGGCAACGGTATCGCGTAAACCTTTGAGTTCGACAGCGGATTCCGTTCTCATAATAGGCAAATCAGCGAAAGCATGAATATGCGCATGAATAATCGCGTTTTGATTATCGTACTCTTCGATAAGTAATTTCCACGCACCATCGTAATTTGTGTCTGCAATCTTAACATGATTAATTAATACAGCGGCTTCGCCCGTGACACTGGCTTTTAAATAATGTAATTTCTGCGTATTCGATAGCGATTCTTTCGAGGCGACGAGCGATTCGAATATTCCGCGGAAGTTTTCCCATTCCGCGAAATTACCGGAAAATTTCGGCAACGGGATTCGTGGTAATTGCAATGAAACCGCACCAGACAATTCGCGAGAAGAAATGTCGCTTACCGATGATGCCGCAGTCTGGTCGCACCGGGAGAATTTACCTATCACGTCTGCGAGGTAGTCCGCCGCTTCGTGGTAGACGTCCTCGGCCGTAAAGAATTCCTCCTCGGTGAAGTATTGGACTGTACGCTGTTCGTCGGCCGTTGCTATTTGCTGAAGCTGGACGTTGAGACGTTGACACCTTTCCCATAATGTCTCCAAGGCGTCCAGTCGACTCTTCGCCTTGTATTGCATGACGTTGGCCTTGCCCATTTTCTTAAAGTTGGGGAACACTCGCTTCATCGAGCTTATTGTAATAGATTGCTCGATGAGGAGGCCCTGCAGCGAGTCCGTCATGACGGTAGGCCGATAAGATGAAGCCTTTCAGCAACAATTTACCACCTTTTGGTTGTAGAGATGCTGAAGCGTGACGACAGTCCGTCGCACGAGGATGTGCGAAGCCGCACTATAATTTTCACTTAACAGTGCAGCGCGCTAAAACGTGCGACAACTATGTGTAACTGCGGATTACGCAGGACGCACTCTGAGGTGCGGAGTGCTAAAGAGCACTTGCAAAGATTGCACTTAAGCTGTGCAAAGCGCTAAGAAGCGCGAGATTTGCGCAGCGCTGCGGATTACGCAAGGCGCAAATAATAATGATACGTTGTGCTTAAGAGCACAACTTTAATAATGCAAAATGACGCAAAGTTGACTACGCGCACTTTATTTTCCCGGAAGTCCTTTCAACGCACTCGCGTTATTTTTTACGGCAGCGGAATGCGGATAGATGTTTTGATATCGCGCACCGTCTCCGTCTCGCGATAGGTTTTATAAGTGCTGTTACCTTAGCGTGTCAGCGTTCTCACTCGCACTCCGCGAACTGATTACCGAATCACTATCTGTTTTTCCAAAATCCGGCTCGAAGGACCATTTAATGTAGCCGCGCCTTCGAATTACACGTCCGCATTAACAGAATTTATTTGTTTCGCCGATCGGAGAGATAGGACGTAAATGATTTGAGCGGGTTTAGTTTGTTGAAAAGTGTTTATTCCTTTCGACACCAACTCTCGGACCGTCTTAGGTAATCGCACGCGACAGCAAGGTATAAGAGGACACGCGAATTATCGTTTTAACTATAACTTTATGAGCGTTAGGCGTTCGGTGTGCTCCCGGTGAAGACTTGCGACGAAGTGTCTTAACGAAAAGCCCTCCTTTCCGATCCACGCACAAGAATCCCGGTTGATACGGGTACTACAAAAAAGGAGGAATTTCGATCGTTCGATTCCGAGAGCCAATCGGCTATCGACAACGAGGTGTTTGTCAGAATCGAATGATACGAAGAAACTACAAAAACGGAATGAAAACAAGGCTTCGCACGTAACGTCTCGCTTTAGAACGTTCGAGAAACAAAATTAATAATATAATTTATAAAACTCTTACTTTCTTGAACACTTACTCTTTGAAATACTACGAGATTGAACAGGGCTTTCAATAGCCCCGTTACCAGATTCTCTGCCAACCACGCCGCGTTGTATCGATCTCGACATAGAACCAATTCAATAAGCGATGGCATTTTAAATACGCTTTTATTCGACTACTTCGCAAACAGTCGGACACTTTCTGACGAACGTCGGTATAAACGTTTTAAAATAGGAGATGCGCGAGCTATTATCGCGAGGAAGGATACGCAGCCGCGATAAAGGAAAAACGCGGTTTGTTCGTATAGCGTGTAGTACTCTGCGTTGATACCACTTCATGATTAAATTTATAGATTATATAATTGACTCGATACATTATATTTAAATTTATAGATTATATAATTGATTTGATACATTATATATAAAGCTTAAATTTATAGATTAAGTACTCTGCGTTGATACCACTGCTT
>NW_027223627.1:0-13673 GCF_030449975.1 Polyergus mexicanus | reverse complement strand
AAGCAGTGGTATCAACGCAGAGTACTGCAGCTTAACATTCGCATCATAAATACTCCTAATGTAACAATATTTAATATTATTACATCATAAATCTCATTGCGTGGATAAAAGATTAATGTATAAAAAATAATCAAAGAGAATTAATTCTCAAAGTTTTCTGTTTTCTGGCGAGAATTTCGCATTTATATACTCGCGCTTTAACGTTGATGCAAAACTCTCCTTCTTGTGAATCTAATTTAATTCTAAAAACTCGTTTCCAACGGCGAATTTGATTACGAGGGGACTTTTAATTCTTCCTAATACGTTGCAATATAAAATAAAGAATGTTCTTTTTTAACTCGATTGTAAATGCGATGTACAATAATTTTAACTTCTTATAAAAATAATTCTATATAAATTTTAGCGTATCTTTATTACGATCGATCCTTTTCTTCGAGAGAGATATTTCCATACTCTCGGAAAGGATTTCTGATAACGAGACAAAAAATATTCTTGATTAAAAAACAAAAAAAATATTCTATTTAATCGTATCACAACCTTATGCAGTATAAAAGTAAAACAATTTTAAAATTAAATCAATAATTCCTTTTCTTCTCTCTCGAATTAAATAAGATCGTCTTACTATCTCGAGACAAGAGTAACATATACAAATCTAAGCTTATATATTCTTGCATTTAGAATAACTTGATGTTAGATCGCTACAAATTTCCATCTTCATCTTTGTGAGAAAATTAACGGGATAGCACCAAGAGCATTTTATTCTAGATTTAAGAATTTTCCATTTAAGATTAAAATATTCCTTTTTCAATAATAAATACGATTGTCGCTATATCGATGCTATTTTATGATAGATTGAAGAGTAATAGCGTTAGATCCGGAAATCTTTCCTGTGGGTGCAGATGCGACGGTTATTAAAAATTATAGCGAATCACGCGAGCCGGAAAGCGTCGTTAAATCGGCTGTACGAAATGACGGTTAAGAAAATGCGATTCAGCAAAAGTCTAGACTTTGGCGGCCTCGCCGCCAGTGGTCCACCCTCGCTTTTAGCCATACGTAAGCGTCAACGGTAACCTAGCATTTTATACGCAAGATCTATAGAGCCTAGGCAATAACGTTTAGCGATAATTCTAGGGTACTCGGCCCGTGACCCCTCGGGCCTTACGGATGACTTATGCTCGCTGGAGTTATTTGGACTCCTCGGTGCATCACGCGGTATTCGAAAGCGCATGTATGTATCTCTTGCCGTATACGCTACATATCGGCGATAAAATGCGTTTACAACGCGAGTGGGTTTTAAGTTAGAACCAGGCTTATTGAATTAGGAAGTAAATATATTTTTGAACAAATATAATATAAAATCTATTACTTTTACAATAAAAAAATCTGTTTGTATAATTTATACCGCACGTCGACGCAGCTCTTTATCTTGTTAAAATTTATAGTTAAACTTAAGCATCATTAACGATGATTAAGTATATATTGCAACGCGTGTGAATACGCTTCAATTTACCTTTGCAATTTTTACGTAATAACATTACTGTAGCAGCACAGTTCCAGTTTTGAAATTACAAATTTCAATGAGATCTATATATAAAGTGATGATATTGAAACAAGAATGTTTTACAATGTTTTCGAAACAAACACAACAGTTCAATTATTGATACAAGAAAATAAATATATTAGTACAATATATATTTATTTTCTTGTGTGTGATAAACGTTGATAACAATTATTATTAAATGTTAAAATTATGACAAACATAGAGCTATTATTGCAGCCAGAACATTTCAATTTTCTACGTATTAAAATGGACGCGTTAACAAGTCTCGCGATATCGCTTTCTCTTAGCTCATATAATTACTGCCTGCTGTTATTCCCTTTATACTTCTATCTGACGCTTCGAGTGGTATCATCCGCCTATGATCAGAAGTTTGCGTACTTGTAAACTAGATGCGCTTTAATATCCATATACAATAAAAAGACAACGACGGCGAGACGGCAACCAAAACTCTTTGTCTCTCTCTTGATCTCTCTTAAATACGAGCGCGCTCGTTTATTCGATTCGCGGCGCGTTATAATCTTATCAATCAAGCGAGCGATGTGCAAGAGAGGCAGAAAGGCTTAAAAGCAATTTAGCACTTCCGCCGAGTCGTTGCCTCTCCGACGAGGAGAGAACTGCGAGAGTGCGCTTCACCGACCTGCGACACCGGAGGCTGCCGGATCGCATCTCGCGTCGAGCTTCGCGCACCTTCCTATCCAAAAATCATCAGCTCTTCGTTATTTTGTATGGCACAGCGGCGGAGTCGAGGGAGACCGCGCTCGCAATAAAGATAATTGCAATTTAATCCAGGGATCGTCGGACAGGGGCCACAAAGTACGACGAAAGGAAGACAATCTCTCGCAGCCAGAGAAGAGCCTGATCAAGCTGCGCGCGCGCGCGTGTAGCTGCGACGAGCGATACGAAGGGAAAGAGAGAAAAAGAGAAAATGAGAGAGGGAATGAGAGAAGAGAGACAGAGAGAAAGAAAAAGAGAAGGAGAGGGTGGATGAGAGAGAGAGAGAGAGAGAGAGAACGTTAGAGAAACGGAGGCACGGAAAGAGAGAGTTCATTGGGTTCTCCAGCCCCCTGGCGCAGTCCCGCTGGATGACAAGACGGGGATAGAGGACAGGTGCTACTGGCAAGCCTTTGATCTCTTCCGCGTTACACGCGCGCGCTCTCACACAAAAAAGGGAATTATCAAAATATCCCGACTGGTCGTGACTATCGCTCCGGAAGGATCGATGCAATTTCGGAGGCGACAACACCGCGATGTATTCGCATTATACGCTATCAAATATAACGTTTTAATCCCTTCGATCCCCAGTTATAATTGTAGGCTTCGTATAAAACTGTCCTGTTCATTTGATATCATTTTTAGCGCATAAAGAAAGAAACGAGCAAGTTCATTATTGCTCAATAAATTATTCGCATTTACATACATGTTAAGAGCGTACACTGCAAAAATTCATTGAATGCCTCATCAGAATTAAATGAGATTGATATAATTTAATTTATTATTTAACTATCTATCAGATTTATTTTGTTACTTTTTTCAAACGAATAAAGTGTTATTTTGCATAAAATCAAAAAAAAAAAAAAACGTGACCTTTTTGAATTTTTATTAGCTATAATTTTTCAACGAAGCGTTTCCGGATCTATGTTTATCCAAACTTTTTTATTCCACATTCAATTTCCTATAAGACCCTGATGTTTAATTGACCTGACCCGGAACATCTCGTATGCATTAGTGCATTTAATGATCAAAAAAAAGATTATAAATTACCGTCACACAAATAAAACATGTATGCAAATTCACGTCGCTGTCTCTACCCTACAATGTCACGCAATGCACAACGTCAAAATTGGGTCACCGTGTGTACCATATAATAAATACAAATAGAGAAGTGACACGTTGTGCGAACTGAAATAAAAAAGGAGGCGTGTCGAAGAGAACATTACCCACCAGGGACGCATTGTAAAGTGGCAAAGATATAACCTCGGGCATTTATTAATATACAGCTACTCGGTAATTTCGACGTCTTCGGCATGTTCAATAGCTGTATTGTTTGGAAAGTTGAGAAGACGTGGTGTGTAATGTGTGTGTGTGTGAGTAATGGTATTCACAAAATATTTAAAAAGAAATTGTCTGTGTATATATCGTGTGTGTGTGTGTGTGTGTGTGTGTGTGTGTGTGTATATGCAATATATTTTGTTAAATCGTCGATTAATTTCTGTCATAAAGTTGATAGCAATTAAGATAATACAATCATTATAAACATAGATGGAGAAATATACTACATATATATAATGTACACGCAACTTACGATGAGTGATGATGGCACAATATGTGTAATAATAATTGTACGTTCATCAGGATTGGGAACGTTACTTTATAAAAGTAACTCGTTACTGATTTTACAAAGTAACGCGTTACCGTTACCGTTACTTGGAAACTAACGATTCGTTACCTTTTTCCTTTTTGTAATGCTAAAATAAGCCATTAGATTATAAAATTGTTTAATAATCAATATTAAATGTAATAATCTATGTTACAATTAAAAACTCTAAATTAGTCTCTATATAGCAAGCGTTTCTTATATTAAACTTATCTAATGATTGTAATTTTTTAATATCTTTACTTTTTATCTTTATAGAAATTTAAATTGTAATTTACAAATTTCAATTTTGTCGAAAATTTTTATCAAACATTGTTTTTAAATATTGATTTCAATATTCGCTATCAGTATTGTAAAATCTATAATTTACGTTATTATAAATTTTCAGTACTGGCAGCGATTATCAGAATGCAGCCTATGATGGAAGACTGCAAAATATTTGTTCGAAAAATACATCTATTGAATAGATGTAAGATAATGAAGAATAAAAAAATAACGATAAAAGTAACGGCTAAATTCGTTACCGAAAAAAAGTAACTGTAACGATAACGACGTTACAAGTAACGCGTTACTTCCCACCAACCCTGCCTGCAACATTCTGTATATGTAAAAATTCGACGCTCCTTTATTATTTATTATTTTCGAATTTGCCGTTAAAAAATACGTGCTGCATTTTAATACAATATATAAATAATTTCATAAACAGAGGGGGATAAATCTATATTCTCAAACATGAAGGTACACGTGACTTTGGAATTTTTAATTTTAACTTACTCATGAAGAATTGCGCAATGTTATACCAGATCGATAATCTTAAATTTCATGTTAAATTTTTCACATAAAAATCGTAATATTCAACCGTGCAGGTATGCGCGCAACTTGGAAGTAACGGTACGCGCCGGCTCACGTTGCTCCCGCAAATCATGCAGCGAGATTCCCAATGGACTCGAAAGCTGTTGACGACAAATCGAGGGTTAAAATGCTATCGGTAAATAGTGACCGGGTCGACGAGGGGGACGTTATATCAGATGGCACGGGGGATTATAACCCTAATTTGAGCATCGCACACTCGCGTGACGTCGTTCTTTAAATGAAGAAGGAACATTCTCGCTCCCATGTCTAACAACGATCAATTCTAGTTTGAAAAATAGACGATAAAAGGTCTGACGGATTTATTCGTGAATCCGCCGAAGCTCAAGTCTTTTATAAGAGGATATTCGACAATAGGTAATCGATTCGACTGATCAATGTCCTCTAATTAATTGTGCTTAATTAGAAAAAGATTCAGATTTTTATACATAATTTAATAAATTAGAATTTAAAAAAAAAGATACGCGTTATCCTTGAATAATTAGATTTATGTAATACTTTGACGTCTTTCGAGATAGTCCTGGAATTTGAAGCTTAAATTTTATCACGTGGACAAAATGCAGTGTTCGATATATGAATAGCAAGAATCGGAATCGTAAATTATTAATTTTATATCATTACTAGATAATTTTGATGTGGAGGTTTGCCATTGAAATATTTCTTTACAAATATTAGAATACGTATAATCACATTTAATTAAAAACTTAAAATTTAAGTTTTTAGATACAAAATAAAAATAATATATAATATAAAATTTCATATATCGCAATATTATGAAACAACTTTTCAAGTTTGAGTTATTGACTTACTTCTTTATTTAAAACTAAATCTCTTCTCTAAATCACAAACGATATTACTCACGCGGTAATCCTTACAATTTTCATTAATTGCAGATAATAACGTAGGGTTGGTTTGATCAAATCATCGTGACCGAGATCGCCGTTGCACCGGTCAAAATGGTTTTTAGCTCGGGCAAGAAATCCTTCATAAATCACTTTGCAAGGAACATTCAAAATTCTTCTATAATGTGGGGAAGCAATCTCGGAAGATACTTGAAAGTGTCTAGCAGCGTTCCGTCTTCGTCGACGATCAATCTGTCCGCGAAGCGGAATAAAAGCGCTTCTGTAGCGGGAGAAAAAAAAAATCCTGCGTCGACTAGCCAAAAAAATAATATCGCAAAATGAAACATTTAACCGGTAAAACCAATATAAAACCGATTCCTTTTCTTTCCAACAGACGACGACGATGTTAAGAGAGAGAAAAAAAAAAAAATTTATGTAAAAACATTTCACGTCATTTTAAATTGATTTTATTGATTTCTTTCTGATATATGTGACAATATTTTAAACTTGAGAGAGAATATCTCATTATGAAGAATCATTACGCACGCGTACGGCATAAATTCAAATAATCGAGACTAACAATCTTTACTGGAATTATTATTGCTTTCGATCGTCCCGCTGTACTTTTTGCAGAAAACAATAGATAGATATATATTGTGTATCCATCGTAGAAAAAACAGGCGGACGTCTCGGCGCGGGCAACCGTGTTGCGAAGGTCGGCGCGCACCTACTCACTGCATACTCCGCGCATAGCCTAAAGGATAATTATAGTTTCGCGATCGACTTAAAAATTTCCGAGATTCTCGCGTCGGCGAAACCGTTCCCCGTCGAAAAAGTATCGCGCGGGTGTGGGTGTGGGTGAGAAGGTGCCCCGAAAGGGTGATGCCAGCGGCTGTGAGGAAGAGAGGACCGCGCGCCGGCAGGGAGGCAGAGAGGGTGGGAAGGGGGTGCCAAAGTGAAGGGTTCGCCTCGAACAGAGATTAGCCGACTGCTTCGAGACTTTCGTGTTTCTTGAATCCCCGAGAACCCGTAGATCATGATAATTGTGAGAACAATTCATCGGGTAAATTTCACGCTAAGCGCTCCTCGATTCGTCGGCACGTAGATCCCGCTCGACCCGCTCCATTAATCACGATCCACGGATTCGCCGCTGTGACCCATCCGGACAGCGTAGATACATCCGCTCCGTCCTTGAAATCTGAAAGCTAGACGAAAAAAGGATGGCTAAACGAATGCGTTAATCTGGAAACTGGGTGTTCCGTAAGACGCATACGTGTGTGCATTTTATTTTCTAAACTTGTAATTTCTTATACAATTGCCTTTTGCGCTCGTTATCGTTTGGTTGCTCTGGAAATAAGGGCAATTAATTTTAGAAAAATACGAGACGCGTAAAATGTTTAAAATGAAACATTAACTTGATTGATCAATTCTTTGCGCGTTAGTGTTTATGCGAAAAAAGAAACATGTCTTGAAATATATTACGAAATCGTGAAAGAGTTTTAATTGTTAATATTATACCATTTAAATTAATGAAATACGGTAATGCTATTTAAAGAGATAAATCGCGCGAATCAGATGATTCTGGTATATTATTGAATATAGTAAATTAATCAAATATGTATATTAAACATATAATAATTTGCCGCTCTTACAACATCACATAGTGATGACGGGCAGTCAGCTGCATTCAATATTTACATTTAACGATATCAACAAATCATAGTGTTATTTGCGTAATTGATGCTGAAAACTGCTAATCCGACAGAATTAATTAATTGATGAAATCCGAAGGATAATTCGTATTTACATAAATAATAAACAGTCATAACATACGCACGAAATATTACGATAGTCGCAAATGCATTAAAATCGGCGTAATGAGCCAGGTATTCTATTGGCTTTATAACGACCAATGCAAAAAACAACTCTTCTATTAATCTTATGTAGCATTCAATGTGTTAAAACGATTAAAGATGTTTTGACTGTATAATAATAGCAAAAAAATTATCAAAATTAAAAAAAAGATATATTTCTTATATTTATACCGTGTGAAAAATCAAATAAATAAATCTGAATTATGAAGAGAATTAAAATATCATAAAGTAATATGATTTTTAACGTCTCCATAAAAGAAAATAGTTGTAATTTATAATATTTTTCCTAATTTATGATAAAAACTTTTGATCGTGGATACCCCCTGAAATCGTTTACAAAAAAAAAAAAAGAAACGAATAATTTAGAGGAAGATTTTGCAACAATTTTTTTACTAAATAACTTTTAAACGAGTAAGTGAATCTAAGTCAAGTTTTGCGTAAATATTTATTAGAGTTTTGTTAGCATGTGTAAACATTTTTATTTTGCTGGCAATGTTTTTTCCTTGTCAAATTTGTCAATAAGTGCTACAATATGCGATTTTTCATAAGAATCAATTCAAACTTAAATAATTTCCAAATCGTTAAGACAATAGTGCCGAGATTTTGCACAGATACTCGGAAGAAATAGTACAATAGAACGGTCTACGAAATTTTCATGCTTTTCATCAATGTTTTGAGACACGACGCATACATCTTTAAATAAAAATGTATAACAAAGAGAACTTTTTATAAAATGATAGACGATTATTACATATTTCGACACTCAAAAAATTTTTTTCGTTTCTTTCCATTAATTCAATTGTATAAAAATGACATTAATACGCGTTAATTTGTCTTAATACATTTCATACGATTATTTGACAAAACGATTCATGTATTATCACTCTATATTATTCGTCTAAAAGAAGAAAAACTATGCAACGACATGGAACACGTCGTACAATACGGAAAATTTTAAAGAAGAACGTTAATTTTTCCATCGAAAGAATATCGAGCGTTTCGCGTTAGTGAAAGCGCACGCAAATGACCTAATGAACTCTAAAACAAACCTTAAATACAGGTAAGAAGAAAGAGCTGTCATGCCGATGTCTTCTTCGTGCTCAAGTACTCAATTTACCGATACTTTCCTCGGACGCTTATGGTGGAAATCATTTACGGACCATAAGCGGAGAACTCGATGGTAATACGTGTTTGTACTAATAATAGGTCCTTCGTAAGTACAGGGTAGCTCGTATACTAATAATTATCGTCGTATACCGTGTGGCAACGCCTCGGCGCGTTTATCGATAACGTCGCTATCTGACTGAAGATAACGGATATTATTGCACATGCATCGGATTTCAGAATTTCCCGCGAATCATTGAAAAATAGAAGACTCTGTCTAGACTGTCTCGCATACAATTTCATCAGCCACGAAACACGTGACGTATTTAAGCACTCAAGTTATATAAATATTTTTGTACAATACATAAAAATTTCCTTGCGATAAATTAACTTGTACGTGATTTGTATTTTGAAAGAGATAAACAGAAAAGAAAAACGCTTAATTTAAAAGTGATTTTTATTTATACTTGCAATTAAATGTTTAAGTTGTAATTGCAAGTTATTTTCTCTTTAACTCATATCGCATAAGCTTGATTTAACAGTATCATTAGTATTTATTATTTTTGTATAATTTCTCAACATTTTTTCTTTGCAGCTGAAAAAAATAATACGTGCACTATAATATATTAAATAGTTAGTATAATAGTTTATATATATTAAATAGTTTTTTTGCTCTTAATGTGCTTTTCTATATCTAGAAAGATCATTATACAAAATATGAAATAGAAATACGCGGGAACGAATCTGTATATATCGGATTTTTTTTTTTAACAAATTTTTTTCAGTTTTCTTCAGTTTTTTGCATTTTTTTCAATTTTTTTGTATAAATAATTGTGTATCTTCAACATCAACAGTGAATTTTCGAGGCGTTATACCACACATTTTCGTCATTTCGAAAAATTATGTGTACATTTATTAAATGTTTACAAATAAGTCGGGATTTTTTTGTCGATTGTAACGCATTGAGAGACCATTTCGTTAAATAAAACAAAATTATTTGGTTGAATCATTTTGTCTGAACATGTAATTTGGTTTTATTTAATAAAAATTATGTTACTGGAAAGAAGTTACACTAACAAACTATTTTGTTTGCATGGAGTTGTTTATCTGAATAAAATTTTATTGTTGCGATAACAAACTCATCGCGTTTTAAATAATTGTATTTGTTACTTGAACTAAATAAGTTTAGTTAAATATTATAAGCTATTTTGCGCATTCATGTGTCACTGCGCAGTCAATTGTTATGCAGTGTAGTGTGATGTGCAGTATGCAGTGCGTCTTCAATCATGGCGGATTCATCTGTCCGGGAAATACTTATTAGTCTCTCGTTAACGACGAGAGAATTGAAAAGATGGAGAATATAATCTGTATATCTTTTTCTTATCGTATCAGAAGAGACAACTATCAAGTAAATTTCTTGTTGAATATGGATAAACTTTGGTCGATGTAACAAAAGCAAATGTAACTGCAGTTGAAAAATTTGGTAATACTAACACACAAATATGATTCAGTGAACAAAATTAAAATAAAAAACAACCAAAAATTTAATTTTACACGATTAATAAGCTTGTTCACTGAACCAAATTTGTATGTTAGTATTATCAAATTTTCCAACTAAATTTTTTTGTTGTATTAATTAAAGGATTTGTTTGTCCATGTCCAAACAAGAGATTTAGTTGATTCAAACAAATTTTATTTCATTCGACAAAATGGGTCCCTCAGTGCGCGAACCGAAGCTTTGTTTTGTCGACCCGATGACGCTGCGGTATCTGTATAAATCGTGGGAGAAGCGCGCAAAAATGCCAACGAGTCGCCGCACTGATTCGTGGAGCAACTAAATGCAACCCTAAAACTCGCAACCGACGGTCAGGGAAGAATGTATAATTACGGAGCATAAAAGTAACTATCGTCTATTCGCGAAGGCACTTTCGCGCACACCGCGTTTTTCGAAGGTCGTCGCACTCATGACGGCTCAAACTTTCGTCCGTTTTTCACTCGGTTCATGATGTTCGGTAATTTTTTTCCTTGAAAACGGCGATCTATATTACGAGGAGAATCGCGGTTTACCCTTCGCTGTAAAATTATCGGAGATAGCCGTGCGGAATCGGATGGACATTGAAAATCTAAGAAATATGCCGTACCGTTTCGGCAGGTTTCAAAGATTTCGAAATAATTCGAAAATGAAAGAGATCTCGCAAATTGTTTTAAAAAGAAAAAAATCGCAATGTAATGCTTGTGAGTGTTCTTTGTCTAAGTATGAGTATCCTTTTTCAAGTATGATTAATAGATTTTCTTGCAGATTGCAATAAAGTTCTGCTGTCGCGTGTATTATGGATTATGCTTACTAAATTTATTTATTCCAATTATCATTAATTATTTATTTATTTTATAGAAAATATAACAAATGTATCAGAGAGTGGGGACAATTAAAGAATATTATATAATTTAACACTTTTGCGAAATGCAAATATTATTTTCCCGACATACATACTTTTCTTTTTATCGCATAACATATTAAATCGCAATCCATTATATATGACAGAAATGTGACATTGGTCATAGTCATTTGACGTTTGTCGAGACTAGAACAATTCGAGTTAGCAACGGGGTCGCATCAGATGCGGTATGCATGAAACACCATCTGTCATATCGGATTGTTAACTCAGTTATAGCTCACGCATATCAAATCGTTCAGGGTGCAGCTTAGCCCGAAATGGGCAGCACGATAATGCGATTTGGATATATAGAGAGTCCTGTGGGATGTTATCGGCGTGGAGCCTTTTCCCTAGTGATACGATAAATGATATGCATATGTAAATATCATGGCTGCATATTGCAAATCGCCCTAACGTATATTATAAATGTCTCACTATGAACAAAAAGAACCCTGCAATTGTGATCGCTTCTTTTCTTAGAATGTTTCTTAAAGAATTGTTTAACATTCACGAATTTTTGTCTTTAATATATATGATGTTCTTTTACAATAAGTTACATTAGACACAGCGACAGCAATTATAAGATTAATAATAATAATAATAATAATAATAATAATTTTATAAATAATTTATAATTAAATAATTCTCTCGTAATATGTTTTATTACAGAATGCAAGAACGAGCGTGCACAGTGAGCAACAAACTCGCGATCTCTGCCCTTGTTTAATCAAATTGTCAAAATATATTCGTGCAACGCGACAAGAAATCTAAATGCGTCTAATTTTCTCTCACGGTTCCGTCGACGATGCCAGGATGATCCCGTTAACAGGATCAAGACTCGCGTTAGACGAAGGGTTCTTGTTATTCGCAATCGCCTTCACACCCGATCCTTGGGGATTGCTGGATCCCTCGTATTTATTTCCCGCTACGCTATAAGAATCAACCTAAATAGTAGAGTGTTCATTTGTGGCTGTACAATAAAAGAAATTATTTACTTTTGTCTCAGCGTTCTTTATATTTCTCGCGGAACATAGCTTGCAGTTTTATTTTTGGCAATATACACACCCACATATTAACCATTTTAGATAATATATCACGTGGAAAAATTTATTAATTTAATTAAACAAGAAAAATCTTTATTATTCAAGGTTCGCGAATTTAAATGATTTATATGACTTATTCTTTTTTTTTTTCAAAAAAATAATTAAATATAGAATGTACATATTATAACTCAATATTATCTAAATAAAAATTAGATAAATAAATGCGTGCGCGCGCATAATACGAATCTTAAGACGGAACGATATACTACGCAGACCCTTTTGTTTTCTTTCTGTAAAATGTAATTTAAAATTTCATCTTGGAGAAATCTCGTTGAAACATTTTTATCCTTCATCTGAATAAAATATAGCTTAGATTCTCTCAAATATTTATACAAGATGAAAGAAAAGATTTTCGCTTAACAATTATGTTTTTTAGCAATTATGCTAGAAGTTACAATTTTATAAGACAAACAATGGCGACGAATTTAAATTGTCAAAGAGTATTTCACAATTTGCTTGTTTCTATATAGACATCGTGTTGAAGAGACTTCCGCCTTCTCATCCCAAGCGCATCTCTATCGTCAGACTAATGATTTGCAAACAGTGTCTTTCAGCTCGCTCTTGTTACAAAGTTTTCACAAGGCGTGTCACAGTACGTGAACAAGGCAAGCACTTTGAGATTTTGAAGAAAGAATCTTTAGCTACCTTAAGCTCTGTTTACGTCACTGTCCGAACTTTATTTGTGCAAATGCTTTCTTAAACTGTAGCCAGAAAAAGATTTACTGAAATTATATAAATAAATCTAATACGTACTATAAAAACTTCACGTATACATTAATCTTTTAATATACTGATTTCATTTCATTCAAATGCATACTAGATTTTCATTTTTACATCATAGACAACGATTTTGTTAATTTTTATTTTATTTTTTTTTTAAATATAAAACTTTAATATAGAATTTATTCTTATTATAATGTTCAGAGAATTTTATTTTTAAGCAAAGATCACTTTTGGTTACACATATGAATCTTTTGAAATATTAAAATAAAAGTAGCCGGCAATTTTTAATTAGACATAAAACTGTTTAATATCAATATTATTAATACTTTTCACATTTTGAAACAATACAAATATTGTAGAACATTCTATTTTTCATTATTGCAATATATTTCCATTTCTTTTAAATTATAAAAAATGTTACGTATTATTTTTATATTATCTAATATAAAATTTAATCTCTATAAAAATTACAGAATATATATTGTAATTTGAAGAGATTATATTAAATCATAAATTATGCGTATTTGTGTAATATTATATAACAAAAAACAGAAACATGTAATAATATAAAAAAATAAAACATCAATCAATAATATCATAGATACATTATTTTTTATCTAAGATATCTGCAGTATTATCGTTTGTTGTTGTATTTTTATATATTATTATATTTGTCTTTATTATATTTCTTTATTGAATATCTGCCTTCGTTATATAAACGCTGAATATTAAATGGCGCCATCTCTTGAGAAGATAAATTATCTTTTCGTCTAACGTATAGGAAAGT
>NW_027223626.1:0-13715 GCF_030449975.1 Polyergus mexicanus | reverse complement strand
GCATTATATCTCGCGACGTACTCTTTTAATAAAATGTCGACGGGTGTCATCCCGGCCACGACACAAAGCGATTCCCAGGACGCTGTACGGTAAGCGCCGGTTATCGAGATTAACGTTCTACGCTGCACGGCTCTAAGGATTCTAATATCATTCTCCGTATATAAATCGACCCACCCCGTGGCGGCGTACGTTACGCACTGCTGGAAGACCACACGATATATTGTGGAAAGTGTTTTATATTTAAGACCCCACGCGGCTCTAGCTAACTTACCTAATTTCCCGAATAGCAACCCGGTTTTGCTACTTAATTTTTGGCAGTGCGACTTTACTTCCATACACCTATCTAGATGCACTCCTAAGTATCTAACCGTTTCCATAAATCGTATTTTCGCGTTGTTGACTTCTATCGTTGGCGACCTATTTACGAAATCGACGATTCTTCTATTATTTTTCCGCTTCCTATCCGGGCGGTCTCCTCCCCGTCTACTTATCGGGTTTCTTACGATCGTGTCGCTCTTTAAGACGATTGCTTCGGTCTTTCGATCCGATACCTGTAGCTTCGCCAATTTACACCAATTTGTTATAAGGTCTACCGCGCGTTGACCTTCTACTTCGATATCTTTCCGCAAATTACCATTAACGATCACTACCAAGTCATCCGCATAAGCCGCAAATAGGATGTTCGAGACTTCCAGAAGTTTTAGAAGGTCGTCGAACATGAGGTTCCAGCAGGCCGAACCAAGAACAGAGCCCTGCGGGCACCCCCTTGTGGCCCGCTTTGAAACCTCCGAAGAACCAAAAGAGAGCTTAACCCTACGGTTGTCGAAGTAACTTTGCAGTACTCCGAAAACATTCCGCTCGCAATCTCTAGATTTTAACGTGTTTAACACAAGAGGCCACCAGACATTATCAAAAGCCCTCGAGATGTCGAAAAGCAGCGCGACGGCATACCTCTTTTCAGAGGCAGAGACCATACGACGCAACTCCACAATCGCGTCCTCCGTCGATCTTCCAGCCATAAAGCCGAACTGCCGATCAGAGACTTTACCCGGAGCCAATGACGTGTCCGTAAGGCGAAGCTTAATTAGTTTCTCAAAGAGTTACTACCCTACCACGGAAAGGAGACAGATGGGGCTGTAAGATTTTGGGTTCTTCTCATCCTTGTCCTCGCCCTTCAGTAGGACTCGAAGTGAGCCAACCTTCCAGGCTGAAGGAAAGACGCCCCACTGAAGGCACCCATTAAATAATTTCGTGATCCGACCGGGGATCACTTTTATCGCGGTCTTTAGCACTCTAACCTCAATGAGGTCGAGTCCTGGTGCTTTATCGTTCCTAAAGGTTTTAGACGCCTTGACCATTTCTACTTCTGTGAAGAAAGAAGCATCGGCCGTATCGGGCGCAACGAGCACATTCTCCCTTAATGTGCTTTGTAGGGGTGTTTTTCCGCTATCCGGTCATCTGGGACGTGTACGTCCAAAAGGTAGCTGGCTGTTTCTTCTAAACTGATAGTTGACAAACTACTACTACGCCGGAGTGTACTGAGAACACTCTCTACTCGGAGTTTTAACGCTTGTTGCTTATAGACTAAGCCCCAAGGTTCCGAGTTGCCGTACGACGTAACAAATTCCTGCCAGCTTGCGAGCTTCACCTTTTCGACCATTCTGCTGTGTTGCCGTAAAGAAGAACGGTATTCCAGCAGCACTTCATGGCACAAAGGTTTGTCCCGCCCCTTTTGGATGGCACGTTTTAATCTATAAAGCCTTTTTGAGATGGTCAATTCTCTAGTCCACCACGGGTTGGACTTACGGAAACGCAGTTTTCTAGGCATCGAAGCCTTACATGCCTCGCTGAGGACTGTTGCGAGGGTCTCGGCCATATTCTCTACGTCCTCCACCGAATTCAGGTCAAGGACCTCGAGCTTGGACCTTGAAAGATCAGTCAGGCTTTCGGAGAATCGTTCCCAGTCGACCCGACGAGTGTCGAACCTTGTGTTCGCGGTGTCCCCTTTACCTTTCTCTCTCGGCATCCTCAACCTAATATCTATGGAGTTGTGGTCGCTGCTAGTCCAGTCGGCCCTCACTTTCCATTCGCCGATGAACTGGCTCACGGAGGGCGACGCAAAGGTTACGTCGATGAATGATGAACCTTTTGTCGTCCAATAAGTGGGCCCCTGTCCAGCGTCATTGATCACTTCTATGCCGTGTGCTCTGATAAGGTCTTCGAATTTCACACCTTTTTCGTCTGTCTCTTGGGAATCACAGAGTGACGATCAAGCATTGGCATCTACCGCAACTATAAGCCTCTTCCCCCTCAGCGAACGAAGCACCGTCTCGAGGTGTCTGAGGTGCTTCTCAATCTCGTCACTGTGCTGAAAGTAGCACGAGGCAACGTAAAAGGAAAAGCCGGGAGCCAGCACTTCCGCACAGACGCAATGGGTTGTGCTGAGCTGCGAGATAAACATCGTTTGGAATTGAGGGTTACAAACCGTTACCGCCGCCCACGGACGTTGCGAGCGCATGGCAGCCACCCTCATCCCTTTCCCTAATCCAACAAAGGTGTGACCCGTGTTTTGCTTCTTGACGTGTGGTTTCTGCAATAACAGGACGTCGAGTCGCTTTTCTACCACGACCTGACGCACCTCGCCCGTAACTACAGCTGAACGCCTCATGTTCATCTGTAGTATTCTCACTCCCGTGGACGCAAATGAAGAAGATGGGACGCTTTTTGCCAGAGCTTGTTGCAGCGGCCACGAGAAAGAACTCGATTCACATACGATGTGGGGTTGAAATTGGGGAACATTCTCGAGTCTAATCTTATTATCTATCGCGATTTTATTCGCGGACCTATTTATGGAGCTATTCGCGGAAATAATCGCGGAACTAATCGCGGGCCTAATCGCGGAGACTATCCCTGTATTATATTCCCTATTCCTTTCTTCTTTATCCCGGTCGATGGCTGCCGGTGAAGATCTCATAGAGCTAATCTTACATCGCGTTAAAACGATTCGGACAGCACGAAGGCCGCAACCTTGGGACTGTGCCCAAAGTCATGTTACGTCGCGGAATCGCTCGGGCACAGCTTGGCGAGGCACGAGCGTACTCGCGACTCGACGACAAGCACGTCCCTTGCCTCCCTAACAGCAGCCACACCTGGCGGGAAGCGATCAGCCAGGCGGACACTCCTCCTCACCAAAAGTTTTGAAAAATTATATAACATTTTTGTTCCCACGAGTACGGAACAGAAGTTGAGTAGCACAAAGCCACCATTACGCCGCCAAACCTAAATACAACGTGAGTAGTATACAAAAGGGTATGTTCTGGACCGGATTTTTTTCCACCACCAAAATCAACTAAAAACATCAAAATCATATATAAAATCATTCATAAAAGCACCTAAATTAAAAAAAGAACAACGTAGGACGCTAAGCCCAAGGGACGCTAAGTCCGAAGGATGCTTACGAAGTGATTAGATCCTTCTTATTTATCCATTGGTTATGTGTATTATCAAAGCCTAACCATTTAACATAAACTTTATTTCCTTTTCTTTTTAATATTTTTTCAACTAAATAGATGTTAGTTGGAATTTTAGTTTTTTGTAGTTCTTGTTCATAAAAAGTTCCTTTAATCTCTTCACCTTTCATATCTTTAATATGATAATATGGAGGTATGTTTTTAAAAACTTTATCTATTACAAATATTTCAGTTGACCAATTAGGTGTATATCCTTTTTCAAACATATGTTTTAATTTATTAATTCTTACATAATCACCAACTTTGAATCGCGTCCCTTGAACTAAGCGTCCTTCAGACTTAGTGTCCCTTGGACTAAGCCTTTCAGGTGCCTTTCGGGCGCCTTTTGGGCACATCTTCAGGTGTCTTTCGGACACATCCTTCAGACTTAGTCTTTGAGACGCTTCACATGGTGTCATTCCTATAGTTCTATGCTTTCTATTGTTATAAATATTAAGCAAATTTGGTAATATATCAACCCACTTGTAATTACCCTGTATACTGAATTGTTTCCACATTAATTCTTTGAGTGATCTATTAAATCTTTCAACAATTGCAGCTTTTTTATCACTATATGTCGAATAATGATTAATTTTATTTTGTTCCATGAGTTTTTTAAAATCTTTATTATAAAATTCTTTCCCATTATCAGTTTGTAGATTTTTGGGTGGTTTATGCTGTGAGTTCAGGTCAACCCCTTGAGACAAACCTTCGGTTCTTGAATGTGAAGCGTCTGAAAGAGTAAGTCCAAAGGACACATTCGATAGGTTTTTAAAACAAATACTCATTGCCTTTGATACGCTTTCTCCAGTTTTATTTTTAACAGGAATTGCCCAAGCAAATTTGGAAAAAGTATCAATAATTGTTAATAAATATTTATATCCCTTATTAATTTTGGATATTCCCTTTAAGTTACCCGAATCCATTTCAACAAGATCAGCCTGCCAAAGATCATCAATTCCTAATGTAATAGTAGATCTTCTTGGATAATTTCTCCTTGCTGGTTTGTGTAATTCATCAATAATATCGTTTTTACTAACGATCATTTATTTCATTGAAGAATAACCATTTATCTTCATTTGTTTTAAGTACTTTTCACGTGGAAAGTATTTCAAATTTTTAATAAAATCTTTTTCATGTAAATGAATTTCTTCTTCAGATATTTGTTGAGCCTCAAATAAATGTAATAACTCACAATAAAAATTAAATGATAATTTATATTCATCAAGCCTATCCATTAATTTTAATGATGTTTTGAATTCATTATCTAATATTTCAATTATAACAGATATGGCACTTATTGCAAATAATGGTGTAACAGCAATATATATATATATATATATATACCTGATAAACTTGATGCCGCAAATATTGCTTTACTAAGTGATATAGCGATTTTACATTTAAAAAAATACTTATAACTTTTTCGATAAACATACATTCGTTTTTTAAAATACTCTTCCATTTATTATTATTAATAAATGTCTAAACATCACCTAAAAATGAAACATTTTAATTTTATAGATAAATATAAAAGAGGTGGTGGATTCTTTCCAGATGTAGTACGCGGTATAATTCTAGGTGAATCGGGTAGTGGAAACACATTTTTATCTACTAACTTTGTCGCAAACAAATGGCTACCATATAGACAATTATATGTTTATAGTCCATCTATAGACCAACCTACTTATGTAGGATTAGAGAAAGAGTTGGAAAAAGATAAATATGATATTGATTATTTATTTGAGGGTAATTGGGAAAAAATTTTACCAGTAGAAGAATGTGCATCAAATAGTTTAGTAATTTTTGATGATGGAATGTTAAAAGATCAAAGTAAAATAATAAGATATTATTGTGAAGGAAGGCATAAAAATATTAGTATTCTCGGATTATATCATAAATACACTAAAATAAACCCTATAATTAGAAAAAATTCAAATCTGTGGTTTATTTTTAATGAGTTTGGAGATAATCTCAAAAAAATACATGAAGAATTGGCTTCTGAATTAACATATGAAGAGTTTTGTAAGTTCTGTAAAAAAGCTTGGTCAGAACCACATGGATTTTTGGGAATTGATAAAACAAAAAATGATAAATATTTCTTTCAAAAAAATAATGAATTAATATTATTATTATAAATGGGAAGAAATTTACGTAATGTGTCAGACAAAAGACAACTGTTAAATACTGATTCAGAATTGTCGAATGCGTCCTTCGGACTAAGTCTTTCAGGTGCTTCACCATCGTCGTCAAATACAAAACCGTTAAATACAGAATGTATACATAAGATGTTAAATACAGACTGTACTCATAAGATGTTAAAGCCACTTAACAAACCTCCCGTTCTTGAATGCAAATCTCCAGTTTTTAACATGAAAACGGGGTTTAATTTTGGAAATAAATCATTTAAAAGTACATATGAAATGATGGGTACAACTCCACAAGAACTGGCTGAAATAGAAAAGAAGCAAAATGAATTAAGAAAAACATTTCAAAATGCAAGAAATTTAAATACTAAAAAAAGTATAGATTTAGAGGAAAAAAATAAACCAATAACTTCTAGACTGGATGAAACGAATAAAGAAATTAACATATTGATTGATAAACTGGACTCAAGTTTAAAATCTGCACCTGAAAGGCACCTGAAAGGTGTCCAAGAGACGCTAAGTCCGAAGGACGCCACAGATGTACAACATTATCAAGATACTAAACTTGAAGAAATAATAAAACTCCTTAAAGGTTATACAGAGACTGACGATAGTGATGAAGTATTTGAAGAGACCTTCGAGCGTCCTTCGGACTTAGTCTTTCAGACGCACCCTTTGGACGAGATACAATCTTTTAGCTCGAGCCATTCACATAAAAAATCAGCTTTTCCAATGTCACCAAGAATTAAAGAAGAAGGGGGCCCCTTATGGAATAAATATAAAAACCATCTTTATGATGAAACGTTTGGATTCTAGCGTGACAGAGACAATGATGATAGGTTAATGATAGGGAATAAAACTGTAAGAGTAACACAAAATGATAATCTTGTTTTTTATGATGATAATAATATAAAAATAGTAACTCAACTTACTAATCCTTTAATAAAATTATTAACAGAAAAAAAAGTACCATATAATTTCAAAGATATTTATGGTGAAGATGCTATAAAAAAATATAAGTATATAGTTTATAAAACTAATGCAATTTATAAAGATAATGATCCTAGTAAAGGACCAGCTTCAAATAAATATACAAAATGGGAATATATTTTGAGATATTTATGGGAAGAAATGAGTGAGTTAAAAATTAGCAAAGGAAGTAAAAAAGGAGGTGGTTTTATTAATAAACTTTCAAATAAACTAACCGGAAAGGTTCCAGAAATGCATTTACTGGGATATAATGCTTGTGGGCCTTTTACGAATGTTGAGGAGAGATTAAAAAAGGGGTGGAAAGGAATAAATCCTTTAGATGAACATTGCAAACAACATGATCTTCTTTATTATACAAACCCAAATGTAGATTATAGTGAAATAAAGAAAGCAGATAAAACTTTACAAGAAGCAGCGTGGATGAGAGTATTGTCACCAGATGCTAGTAAGTCGGAAAGATTTTGGGCGTGGGTTGTTACAAATGCCATGAAATTAAAAACAAAATTAGGAATGGGATACATGAGCGAAAAAGATTTGTTATCATTATTAAAGAGGGCATTGGAAATATATAAAAAGAATCCACAATTAGCTAAGAACATTTTAAAATATTATGAAGATCAAAATCATCCATATAAAACAACTGGATTGATGTCAAGCAAACCTTCGGTTCTTGAATGTGAAAAGGACGCATTTGGCAAAACTATTAAGAACTTAGGGGGTTTTCCTTGGTTAGCAGCTCTCCCAATGATTTTCGCTGGTTTATATTATCTTATGAGTTCGGGTATGGATATATATAGAACAGTTAAAGAGAACAAATTTCTGGATGAAACATTAAAAGAACAGATTAGAAATAATAAGGCATCCGAAGGACGCGAAGAAGGATTAACCCATGTAGATAAAACTCAGGCAGATAAAATGATGCCATTAATTCAGGTCAAGCCCTTTGTACATTATAATTTCGATATCCCACGTGAAGAAACTTTCAACACACCAAAATATCATCCATCACTCTTTAAATATCGTTATTAAATGGAATTAAACCTATCATCTTATCAAAAACAAAAATTGAAGAAAGCTTGGTTTTATGATACAGGTGAAAAAATTAAATTGAATTCAAAACATGTTAAAAAAACAAATACTGATTATTATGGACTATTTCCATTATTATCTATTAGAAATGCAAATAAAGTATTTAGACAAATGGAAAATAATAAAGGTGCAGAACTCAACCTATCTAAAAAAGAAGTTGAAAATTTAATATTAAAAGCTTTATCAGATGATGATATAAAACAATATGTAAAAAAACTTAAAATACCTAATTTTAGAAACGTCTATTTAAATTTAAATGAATTACCTAAGAAAATTAGAAAAAATGAGTGTGGTATTGTTAATCTTTTTTTTCATTGGGTTTGCTATTTCAAAAAAAAAAAAAAAAAATCATATATATTATTTTGATTCTGTAGGGGGAGATGCACCTATAGAATTGAAAAATTATTTCAGAGGAAATAGACTCATTATAAATACAAAGAAAGTACAAAAGAAAAGTGATCCAGCTATTTGTGGTTATTTATGTATAATAGTTCTCTATTTGTTGGGAGTTAAAAAAATAAAATGGAAAGATATAATAAAAACAATTGGAATAGGTGATATTAAGGATGTTTTATACTATAAGCGTCCCTTGGACTAAGCATCCCTTGGACTAAGTCTTTTTAAAAGTAAATGACATTGATATATTACCTAAAGTGTAAGACAGAAACAAAATCAATGCGTGAGCATAAAGAAAATAAAAATGTAAATGAAGATTACATACATAAAATATAACATATATTTTAATAGCAAATTGTTATAAATGTGATTCAAAGAAATCATAGTATATAAAAGCTCTCAAAAAATAAATCTTATAAATGGCATCAAAACATAGTTCACTTCAAGACCTTTTGTTTGAAAAATATCAAGATAAAATTGTGAAATTACAATACAAGTATATTTATCCTGAAATTAAAAGGCATGGCAAGGAATATGATTTTCATATAAAATTTAATGATAAACATGGTTTTATGCCAAACAAAACAAGAAATTTACCAAAAATACGAGTTACAAAGGAAGATGGAAGTGCTTATCCTGAAGGTACAACTAGCTTTTTAGTTAACAATTATTTTGCGTACATGTGGAGTTTGATTAAAGTTTCAATGTTCAATACTGAGTTGGATAATAATTATAACGTTGGTCATGTTAGTACATTGAAAAAGCGCGCTAATATTTCAAACGAAGGTGAAGGAAGTGGTCAAGCAAGTGGTTTTATCGCTGAGAAAAAATATGGTTTGATTAAGGGTGATGGTTTGTTTTATCCTACAATTGATATGGGAGATTTAATTCCTGGTTTCTTTGATGATATAAGTGAGCCTATATTTGGTGTAGACATACACATTGTAATGACTTTAAAAGATGATTTGAGTGACTCATTGTTTACATTTAGTGACGCCGAAATAGCCCCACCTCGCGGAAAAATTAATTTAGAAAGTTATCGTTTAAAAGTTTGGTATATTGAATATGATGAAATTACAACGACAAACTTGATAGACGAATTGAAACATTTTAGTTTAGCTGGTAAATATGGGTTTACATATAAATGCTTTCAGTGTGTAGAATATCGAGGATTACCAGATTTAAATACTTTACGTATGCCCTTAAATGATTTTGTTTTTACTCAGGAACCAAACTGGGCATTTGTTTTCTTTATAAAAGATAAATTTCTGTACGACCAAAATGAGAATCCAACAAATTGGGACCATGCTAATATTAAAAATATTCAAATATTGTATGGAGAAGAAAGACATCCTTCCGAACCTCAAAATTATGAAATTGAAAAAGGAGATTATTATGAGTTATATCGTTCAAGTTCAGAATACGATGAAGCATTATATGGTCCTGATAGAATGATTTCTCAGTTTCACACGGTTGACAATTTTATAAAATATAATTGCTTTTTTAATATTGATTTGAGGAATAAACCAAAGAGTATTTCCACTGTGGAGAAATTACCAAAAATTTTAATTGCTGATTCTTCCAAATCTTTCAAGGGATTAAATTGTTATGTAGTATTTGTAAACCAAAAGACTATAGCTTATGATATGGTTATGAGTAGAATGATAGTTCAATATTTTTAATTAATTTTAAATTAATTAAATTAATTAAATTAATTGCTAATAAATGCTGTACAAACTGAAAGGAAATTTAAAAGATGGTGTATCTTTTAGTTTTGATAAACCTTCGGTTCTTGAATGTGAAACATTTGATAAACTTAAACACATAAAGTTTGGTGAAATAGGGTTGGTAGATATATATATTCCTGGATATGATAACACGTCAGAAAGAACGTCTGAAAGACTAAGTCCAAGGACGCTAAGCATTAAAGGGGTGTCTGAAGGGCACCTTAAAGGCGCCGAAAAGGTATTTGAAAGACTAAGTCCGAAGGACGCTAAGTCCGAAGAATGCTTAGTACAGGGGACGCTAAGTCCAAATGACGCTTTATCATCTGAAATTACATTTTTATTTGTGCCGGAAGAACTAAATTTAGAGGATGCGCATGAAAGGTGCCAGGAAGGCTATGCCCGAAGGATACTAACAAAGTATACAATAACTATTAATTTAGGTCAAGGTCTTAATTCAGCTGAAGATATTCAAAAGAATGTCATATATAAAGTTAAAAATATTCTAGAAACAGAAAAAAAGAACTGGGCACCAAAATATAAAATTGATTTAGAAGTGAGTTCTATTAGTATTGAATTTGATAAAAATGATAAATTAGTGAACAAAATATTTGACGCAATAGAATCAAGGGTGTTAAACTCTGAAAATGAAGGACTTTCTCTTATTAAAAAAGAACATGGTAAAATTAATCTAGGTTTACAAATCCAGGATGTATTTACTATTCAAAACTTAAAAAATCTTATAGAAGAAGAAAGAATAAATCTCATAGAAGAAGTACCGTTAGCTTTTGATATAAACAAATTTAAATTTGAGAAGAATAATAATGAAACAAGGGTATATAGTCCTGTAAAATTAATAATAGCCCATTCTGGTAAAATATTTATTTCAGGTCAAGCCCTTGATATTCCACAATATGCTGTTATAGAGTCGGGTAAAGAAATTGTATTCAAAGGTGAAAACCAGAAAGGAGTCACTCTTAGTTCAGGTCAAGCATCTGAAAGACTAAATCTGAAGGATGCGTCAGAAAGTCTAAGTCCAAAGGACACCATTGATATGTGTGTATATTCAAATTTTGTGGAAGGACCAATATTTAGATTTGTTGTAAATAAATTACCTGCTTATATTAAACCTGCTAATGTAATGTATTTTCGTTTTGGAGATAACATAGGTCTATTTGATAAATTAAAACTTACTTTCGAAGGAGAGGGTCTGAATTTAACTCAGGTCAAACACCTGAAAGGCTTAGTCCAAGGGACGTCCTTAAAAAATGTGAGCGTAATGATTGACTTACATGAAGTGCATCCTACGGACTAAGCATCCTTCGGACTTAGCCTCCCTTGGACTACACGCCCTGCAGACTTAGCATCCTTCAGATTTAGTCTTTCAGACGTTCTTTCAGACGTTCTTTCAGGTTTTATCTGGTATTCTCATAACCAAAAGGAGACGTTTCTATATTATTATTTAAATATACTTTATCGTCGTATGCTGATAATGCTATTTTATTTGTTTTAATAGTGTAAAGTTTCAACTCTTTTGATGTAATATTGTATACAGTTTCAGTTGTGCTTTTACCTTCAAACAAACAGTTTTTGTACATATCAAATTTCATTTTTTTTATATTTGATCTTTTTATTCCTTTACATACTTTTTTCTCTTTTATTTTTGTTATAAACTTTTTAGTATTTTTGCAAAACTTTGTTTCAGTTTCGTCATATCTAAAAGCATACATTTT
The DNA here is from genome assembly GCF_030449975.1 of Polyergus mexicanus. Lineage (NCBI taxonomy): Eukaryota > Metazoa > Arthropoda > Insecta > Hymenoptera > Formicidae > Polyergus > Polyergus mexicanus. The sequence continues at coordinate 2,127 of NW_027223626.1, read as the reverse complement.
TTATCTTAATCCAACCCATTCTCTTAATGTTATCCCGAGATATTCATCTTTGAATAAACCAATTACTTTTTTATTTACTCGTGGCATCCAATCAATTTTATAATCACTCGTATCGAAATAATGTATGTTGTTTTTTATATCTGTGTAAAGATCATCTGTTTCCACATAAATAATAAATGAATCAGTATCAGTTCCTAACAATTTAGCTTTATCACCATAATTCTTCTTCAAAAAATTATAATAAAACTTATACATTAATAACTTTGATAACTCTAAAACAACAAATCCACCATATATAGGTTTATTTAATGTTATTTCTTTCTTTTTTCTATATACAAGCACTTTATCATCATCTATTATTTGTCTATCTTCATAATTTTTACATCTTGCAAAATTTTTATATGAATAAAACAGGTCCACCTGACATCTGTTTCTTACCTGTTCCATTTGTTTTCCATATACTGAATTATTCATGAGTTTAAAAAAGTCCTTTTCAAATCCATTTTTAGCTTCTTGTCTAAGTTTTGTGTTTAAGTCAATGTAAGGTTTCAACCAAGCTTTTTGCCTAAATGATATTACTTTTTTTATGTCTTTTAAGATTATTCCTTGATTAAGGCATTCTTGTAACATTCTATAATCAATTAAATAATTGTTCTTTGATTTTAACGTGCACATAAGTTTAGTGCCAGTTGGTATTTTACCAATTCCCTTAGATATCATTTCTTTTTGATATTCGGATAATTCATCATAACTAGGTACATAATGTTCGGGTAACATTGGATAATTTTTAAATTTATCATGTAATTCCAATGGGATATCCAAATCAACGAGAAATGAATAACCATATTCTCCATCATAGGGTAAGCTCTTAATTGTTTCAATAGTGAAATCATTTACATCTTCATATTTAAATTCTCCTATAGGAAGGGGTTGACTAAGCGCATATCCATATAGATTATTAGCATCCAAGTATAAAATATAGCTAACATGCTTTTTACTGTTATATATACCTTTTTCTATCGCTTTTTCTTTGGATAGTTTAACAGTCTTTCCAATTTTATTATCATAAAAGTAACAATTATTAGCTAGTGCATATCTGTGTGGAATCATAGATATTCCACCCCTTATTCCAGTTTCATATGTTTCATACATTTCTCTATCTGATAATAATTCTAATGTTTGTTCAGTGTATTTTAATGAAGCATCATTAGCAAAATGTGGAGCAGATATATAATATACAGGGTCAAGACCATATTCTTTATAGCATTTTTCTCTGAAATTGTCAAAAACGTCATGTAATAAAACAGTATCTAATTTCAAGTATAAATTATGATATTCTTTTATAGTTTTGCATTTAAAATGTCTGTATACTTTATGTGCAAATTTAAGTTTAGAAGGGCTCACATTTTCATCATTTAAAGTTGAATACCATTCTTTACTTTTGCTAGGCAAATATAACTCATACATTTTAGTATAAGAATCCATCCATTCTGTAGCCGCGCCTTCGATTTACACGTCCACATTAACAGAATTTATTTGTTTCGCCGATCGGAGAGATAGGACGTAATTGAGTTGTCCGGGTTTAGTTTGTTGAACAGTATTTATTCTTTTCGACACCAACTCCCGGACCGTCTTAGGTAATCGCACGCGACAGCAAGATATGAGCGGACACGCGAATTATCGTTTAATTATAACTTTATGAGCGTTAGGCGTTCGGTGTGCTCCCGGTGAAGGCTTGCGACGAAGTGTTTTAACGAAAAGCCTTCTCGGCGATCCACGTACAATAGTCCTGGTTGATACGGGTACTACAAAAAAGGAGGAATTTCGATCGTTCGATTCCGAGAGCCAATCGGCTATCGACAACGAGGTGTTTGTCAGAATCGAACGATACGAAGAAACCGCAAACACGGAATGAAAACAAGGCTTCGCACGTAACGTCTCGCTTTAGAACGTTCGAGAAACGAAATTAATAATATAGTTTATAAAACGCTTACTTTCTTGAACACATTCATACATATAAATTCCCTTTTGTAAAACTAAATGTAAGTCTTCTTTTTTAAATCTCTTTAACATAGTTTTAAATTTGGAATAATCAACTGGCTTAAATACATTTCCATTACACTTTTT
>NW_027223625.1:0-13801 GCF_030449975.1 Polyergus mexicanus | reverse complement strand
AATCGGCGTTAATCGATACAGCGATCGGTTCATTAGGCGGATCGTTTCTCCCTCGTGACCGGGAACGAGCGAGATCGTTCGATATTGGCTTTTCAATCACGTCCAGTCTAGAGGAAATCTGTGCATCGCCACCGATCACTTTCTTCCTTGTCAGTCTCGCATTTCGAACGAGACCGAGTTCTATCGACGATGATTTTTAAAACTGTGCCGAAAATATAACTTTTTTTAATTACATAGATATTTAAAGAAATTAATTCTCCATTGACATTGTTCTAAGACTTTCAATTAAAATTTTTCGCAGGAATATAATTCCTAGTAAAAAGCGTATACTATCGGAGCAGATTATTTTTTGTTTATGATTAATTAAAAGAAATTGAAAATCATAAAATCATTTTTAGTCTTATAACTCATTTTAGATAAAAATTAAATTAATTAACATTTTAACATGCAAACTATATTTAAGAAAAAATACTTGTATCATGTAGTAATGAAAGTTCAGAGCATATTTCTCCAAGATCGTGTATTATATATGTACGTGTAATCCGAGATCAAATGTTTGCAATTATCCAATTTCTTTCTATATTTTTAAATTTGCTGCATCTATTTTTGTATAGAGAATTATCACTCATTTTTACGCTCGAATGCAATGGCAAATTTTTGTAAAAAAAAAAAAAATTAATGAGATGTAACTGCGTATATTATATATATACAGACTACACGAAGATTGAAAATGGGAAAAGAAATTGAAATTATAAAATAAACACGTAAGCGTATAGCTTAATTATCTTAATCGGACTATTAATGTGTAAAAAAAGTTTAAATCGACAAATTTCACGTTTTAGCATTATAACACATCCCCGCCTCTCCTTAAACCCTCTTTCCGCAATTTCACCGCATTGTTCCGGATGAGAATCTCGTTTCGCGGCGGATTTCGCGTGCGGTTTCTATCTGTCGCTAGGCGCGAAGCAATTTCCGTGAAACCCCATTAACCCTTCGTAGATGAACGACGGGGGAAGGAGACGGGGGGGCGCGAAGGTTTCAGAGAAGGATAAGGAGGAGAATCGTGGGGTAGAAGGAGAAGGTGAGGAAGGCGGAGGAAGACGCGGTGGATCGCACTTGTCGCTTGCCACGCCGGTGTGTTGCGAAGGCCTCCTCCCTCTATGCAACGCGGCGCGATGTTTCACCGTGAAACAGAAGGAAGGCGGAGTAGGAGGAGGAAGAGCGAGAAGAAGAGGAAGAAAAAGAGGAAAGAAGAAGCGGCCCTTGCGAGGCGAGGGGTCACAGTCGCTTATGTAAACCATATAGAAGCGTACACTATCTAGCGGCGCGCCGTTTATCTAATAATATTATGGTGCAACGCCAGCGCGGTCCATAAGAGACGCTCGAGATGCACCGACCGCGGTGGTTCGCGCGCACACGGATATACGCGCGCGCGGATATCCGTGCGATGCTTACATACACGACGGGAAAAGGCAGAATTGCGGCGCGGAGGGTAAAAAATTCTCCACCTCGTGTGCATCGTTCGGATAGACGCGAGGTGTGCGCCTTCGCGTCCGTGGGGGTGTGCGAGCACTTGTTCCGATGTTATCAGCTGATATTTCGCGCGATAACCGGGTATGCGCGTGTGCGCGCACGCGCGCAACAACTCGCGATATTATCATTGCGGAACCGAGCGTTTTTCCACGCCGCGCGCTGGGAACGCGCGTAAAGTGGTATCTCGTCGGAAGGATGAGATTGCGTAGCGTGGGCGATACGTTTAATTTCAACGAAGGAGGAGGTCCTACGATGATGGTAATTAATTATAGTAATTAATTATTACATTCCTTCGCGCCTTAGAATGCGAGATTCACTTGGAAAACAAGTTTCGTCGAATCTGTCAAACGTGTTATCATCGTTTTTATTCCTAGATAAAAAGTCTGTATAAAAAAAATCTAATAACATATAAATATATTCACATTTTTTTTCTACATGAAAGAATAAATAAAAATAATATGTTAATAAAATATTAGCCCGCCATTTGTTTCATCGTTTCATCGTTTGCGGGACCCGTTCCCTCGATTCTCGATACGACACGGCAATGTTAAAATTAGTACGGGCATTAGCAAAAACAAGGCGTATAAATGCTCATCGAAAGTCTCGCGATAGTTTTGCGAGGTGCGTCGGGAATCATTAGACGCTCGACGTTACTCTTTCGCCGAGAAGCACGGCCGTCCTTCTTTTTTCCAGCCATACTCGTCGCCGCCAGGAATGGTCATCCAGCACGCAACCAGTAGCACACGCGACGCATTAATTCCAGCATTTTTCTGCCGTCTCGGCATTAACCTTTAAAGCAGGCGCGTGATTGCGACCGATCACGCGTGCTGTCCGTTAAATCGCCTATCGTTCCACTTTGCGCGCTCGGCGCTCTCTGAACGCGGTACGATTTTTGCTTTCTTAATTCGATTCGGTCGTGCCGTAGTATAACGCCGCGCGATATAGTATTCCCGAAGAAACTTGGCGATCGTACGATCGCGCCACTAACCATCAACCTCTCTCGGCATTAACCTCCACCGCGGAACCGTAATGACTGTCGATCACGCGTGCCCGATCTTAAATCGTACCGAGCCGCTACTTTGTGGGGCCACCATCATTTCCAGTTTCTTGTTATCTTCAATTTCACATTAATATGGATCGTTTCGTCACGATCAAAGAGTTGCGCCAAGAACTTTTAGCGAACCGCACCCCGCTTGATCTTTAAGATCGCCTTTGAGTTAAAAAAAGTTATTTGCTAGAAAAAAGTAGAGAGAACGAGAGAGAGAGAGAGAGACTGCCAAATCGTTGCAACTGCTATTGTTTTCAGAATAATTAAATAAAAGAGGATCAAAGTGAGCGCTCTCGTTTTTACTCTGTTTCGTGCGTTTATTACAGGGTGTCTACTAAAATCTTATAAAAATATTCCCAATATATATACAAACACAAACACATAAATATATATTTATTTAACTTGTCGACTGTTCACACAATATAAGAATAAAATTATCAAAGAGAGAATTTTTTTAAAGAAATTCCTCGAATTCCCTGATTTTTCCAGGTACAAAAAAATCCCAGGTTGAAAATTCCAGGTTTTCCACATTTTTCCAAAGAGATTATACAACCTTTACTATCTTATATTCTTATATGTATAATCGAATTAAATTCGATGATGAAGCAAGAGTCAATTATTCGTCTGTTCGCGGCGCGAACGTGATCCTCCGACGAAGTAAGGAACGACATCTCCGTAGGTGTCGACGCCGTGGGAAAAATAAAACGAATCGATAGAAGAACGCCAGATGCGTTTACACAGGTATGCGGGATACGCTATTCTCTCGTAAGCGAAACTCAATTGTCGTACGGTATAAAGATAATTGCGCGCGACCAGCATCACCGACCGGCGAGTAAGCCGGTCGTAAAGATCCGATGGTCTCTCTCTGTCGATGAAGTCGCCGGGCATCTTCACGCATAAGCTCCGTGGACCATGTGTCGAAGGAGATTAACGCGCTAAGGCGAGGTGCGGTTAGACCGATGGATATAACGTCGAGCACGTTGGCAAGAATACCGGGAGGAAGAAGGCGAGCGAATGATGTCTATCCGTGCCGAGAGACGCGAGACGCGTCGCGCTTGCCACTCGAGCGTAATTCAAACCGGCAAACTTAATTACGTCGAGCCGGGATCGATCGAGCGAGCGACGATCGCGCCTCGCTATTTGCCCTTAACGACTCGTCGGATAATTAATTAACGGTGCGCCTGTTTCTCGTCGCGCTCGAAATCGAATACTATTGGCTATTAATGCGGGGATCTGACGGTTGAATCGTAATCGCGAATTATCACGGCCGACGCAATGCGCCGAGCGTGTCGCGTTATCGATCTTGAAATCGCCTCTTGCTCTTCCGGCCCGAGAGTTCAAACGGTAGCTCGATACATCGCAATGAGCGTAATAGCTACTTTGTAGAAAGTCGACGATGGTTTAGCGGCAGTTAAATATTTATCGAGAAGTCGTTTCTCTCTTTTTGCGCGGACAATTAGCAAGGCAGAATCCAGCCGCGCGCAGCGAATGCATTCATGTCAGATCTTTAAAAATATGCACATCTCGCTTTTCACCCGCTCGGTCGGCAGCGATACTATCGAAGTGCGATCTAATGTACGCTTACGTATGCTGCAATGGATATATGGAGTTAACATCATATTTAATTAAACTCCTTTTAAATTTCACGTGCTTTTACGATCTCTCATCGAATCGGAAATTCATGAACGGGTATCATCGCGATAACCGTTGATAAGAATGAAAAGTATGTCTCGTAATATGAGACCGAGCGGATCAAGATAGCACAAAGAATCCACCGCGATGTCCAATAGCAATGTACTCGCGGTAGGAAGAGATGCGAGCGTCCTCGCGACGACCATGGTTGAGTTTAGAAACGATCAGAGGACAAGAAATGGAGAGAGAGAGAGAGAGCGAGTGAGAAAGAGGAGAACATAGAAAGAACGGAACGGACAAAGAATAGCAAGCCATGAATATTTAAGCCCCGTACTCCCGCAATGGAGTATTTATTCGCGAATGCCGGTTTTATATATCGCTCAACGAGAGGCTTCAACAAGAATCTGCGCTTATGCTCGAAGAGCTGCCGGCTTCTCAAAGGAGCTTTTTCGATTCGCAAAGTCGCATCGTGTTTCACTCGTGTAGAATATAACCGCTTGCGTTTAAAATATTTTAGCGATCCATCGATTACACGTGACACTAAACGTTCGGCTAATGAAAAGCTCGGTGCGACGATTACTAATAGAAGGCGACTTCTCAATATGCGCAATCTCATTAATAATAAAGCGCTTTGTGAAAATTTTCTTGTTATAGAATAAGTTAAAATAACCAATATTGATCTGATATATGAATACTTTTTAATTCTCCAATATACATTTCTGAAAAAATTTTATTTCCATTTATACAAGTATTTATAAAAAAAAAAAAAAAAACATATGTTTTTATATATAATAATACATTCGATAGAATTATTTATAAAATATTCTTTATTTCTAAATAAGAAATATCTGTTGAACATTTAACACATCGGTAGAAAATATAATATATTTTATATTTTACCTTCTTATGTTATATTATGATAATATTAATTTCTGAAAGAGACTTTTAAATGTCAATAAGAATATTAAAGAATTTCTTCGTTTCAAATATTTAAAATGTTTCGAGACTCCTGAATGCATCTCTGATAGCAACAAATAACTATTCGCATATAATACAATTCTTTGCAACGAAAAAAAGAAAAGAAATTTTTACGAATAAAAGAATTATTAATTTTGTAATGACAATCCAAAATTTTATCCCGAGTGTATTGTATTGTATAAAGAGGATTGAATAAAATAAACGTCAGGAATAATTAATTTGAAGGAGTGCCCGTTTCTACGAGTGTCAATTTTACTTTGCTCATATACACGATATATATGCCATTCATCGCGCGATGAGAATTATAAAGCGATGAAAGGTTGGAGCAGAAAACAGCGTCACGAATAAAACCGCCGAGAAAAGAACTGTTCTGTTCTCGCTGCCTTTCACCACCGCTAATTCTCCCCCGAAGCCGACGCATCGATCGTGTTTACACGCGGTTGGTTGAAATTCGAATTTCCAATTACCATCCCATTCCGAGCTACTAATTCCACGTCATTCCGTTGATGGACGAGTCTTCGAGGAGCAAAGAGATTTCATCACTCGGCACCTTCAGTTTCAGATCGGCGCGACGAGACGATTTTCTCGAGATCGCGATAGCGGCGCGCAAAGCTTGCACGCAATAATAGTCCCCGATCTCATCGGCGCGTGGCGTCGATTCGTGATTTATAGATCACGCACGCTGAGAGAACGTCCGCTACAAAAACGCCGATGAGTAAAGAAGCCGGACAATAAAAAATTGAATTAAAACGTCGACGGGGTGTCGGGCCGACAATTAATTTCGCGCGCGATCCACGGCCGACGCGAATCGCGTGAAATGTGACTGACTTGCAAATCTCGTCTCGACCTTTTCAATCGGCTCGATTTCCACGATTTCTCAACTCGATGTTTGCGCACTCGTCCAATTTTCTTTTTTCTCATCACGCGCGCGCGCGCGCACACGACGAGAAAAAAATTTCCTCACCGATCGAAATGCGAAAGAGGCACATCCCCACCCCCCTCGCATAAATTCGCCCGGAACAATCAAGCGACGATAACAAAGGTCCAATAATCAAGGGGAATAATAAGAATAAGTGAAATTAGAAAGCGAAGTATCGCGTAAAAAATCCAAGCGGAGAGAGGGAAACGCAAAAAATGAATGTGAGATGAAAAAAGGTGTTACAGCGCTGTAATTTCATCATATCCCTTTCCCCTCCCTAATCCATTTCCGATAATATCGATTTAATAAACTTCATACATAAATGCGATATTTAATTCAGTTAATAACCGTGCATTTTTCTAGTCATTTTCTACAATGTTTCCACGTTGTATATTGTTAATGTATCCGTAGGGTTACATCCGTTGCAGACGCACGTGGCTTCTTTCACGTGCGACCTACTTCGCTCCCATAACTGGAGACTAACGGGATCAACGACGTTTTCTCGATCGTACTTTTCTGTCGCTATAAGCTTATCCACCATACATAAGATAAATTTCCATAGTACACGTACAATTAACATTGATTATTATTTCTTTGCGTGCGATATTGTTCCTGAATGGCATACAATTTCGCTGGATTATCTCAGTTAAGTTTGCGAGGTCGCGAATTTATCAAGTCGTACGTTATTTTCCTGCATTTTCCGCGCTTGTCTATTGATCTCGCGAGGGGAAGAGAGACGGCGAGCTATCGGAAGCGCGATCGATCGATAAATTATAGCGAAGAAGACAGCTCAGAAAGGAATGCGAGACGCGTTGCTGATTGGCGGTCGCTAGCGTCGCAACAACGATCTAATCGTCGCTTATTTCTTTGCCAATAACTTCTTAGTTTGTTTATTCACCGTGGAAAATTATCAGTCGTAAATAGAATTGGAAACGTTACTCTATAAAAGTACAACACTTATCTTTGTAGGAATTTAAATAGTAATTTGCAAATTTTAATTTTCTCGAAAACTTTTATCAAACATTGTTTTTAAATATTCATGAGAGAAATATTGATATTGTTAAGAGTGTATTCCAATATTCACTATAAGTATTATAAAATCTATAATTTACGTTACTATAGATTTTCAGTGACTGGCAGTGACTATCGGAATGTAGCCTACGATGGAAGGCTGCAAAATATTTTTCAAAAAATACATCTATCGAATAGATATGAGATAATAAAGAACCAAAAAATAACGGCTAATTCGTTACCGTTACCGTTAGAAACAGAAAAAAGTAACGATCGTTACCGAAATGAAGTAACTGTAACGATAACGACGTTACAAGTAACGCGTTACTTCCCAACCCTGGCTCATAAATCCTGACGCGCGTAGCAGCGAGGAGGGAGAGAAGCGCGGAATCCGTGGCTTACGGGATATACGTCGCAATATGCAGGCGCTTCGCTCGTGCCTTTTGTCGACGCGAGATACAGCCCGAATCTGTCGCCCCGCAACAGGTGGACGCAGGGGGGATGGGGGGAAGGGGAGGGGGGACCGCCCGGCTCTTCCCCGAGTCGCCGCCTCACCTTACACGCCACGGTCTACGTAATAACACGTTGCCGCCACGGTCCGACCAATATATTAATTACCGCTCAATATATTAATTACTGACCCTGTAATCTTGCCGGGATGCGCCGTGGAATCTCGCTACGGAACGTTCGGGACGCGATCCAACATTCTACGGCCATCTACATTCTCGCGTCCATTATTCGTTCATCGTCCTTCGTCTTTCTTTCTCTTTATCCGCGAATTCTTCTAGCTCTTCGTGTTCTACTATTCTACGTTCTCTGCGAGGGCAAACAAACCTCTATTAAGCTAGCAGGACCAAATCAGCAGAATCAAACTGGACCTATCAGATTATTTAGTACCCATTTTGTACTAATTTGTACCAATAATAATAATTTTGTACCTTGTGCCATTTTCAAAAAAACCGTGGCGCTGCTACCATCAAATTAAGCTAGCAGGACCAAACTAAAACAAAACAAAAAAATAAAAATAAGACCAGAAATAGAAAGGGCTGAATTTGTACTAATTTGTACCACCCAAATAAACTCAATATATTTAGCCCTTATGCTTAAAACAACCCCCAATTGAATTTAGCCCAATTAAGCTCAAGAGTAAAGTACTCTTTCCAATCAGCAGAATCAATCGCTACTTACACACTGGACGCGGCATAATTTGTACCGCCAAAATGTGAAGTTTCAAATTTTGTACCCCCGCCGTTCCTTCGAAAACTACCCCCGACTTCTATCTGTCTCAAAAGTAAAGTACCCTTCGCGACGAGCAGAATCAATCACTACTTGTACACACAACGCGACATAATTCGTACCATCAAAATCTAAAGTTTCAGATTTTGTACCCCGTTTTTTTTTTTTATTGTGTTTTTCATGTAGTTTTTCGTTCACAAACACATACATACACATCCTCATGCATACCCGTATACATGCAAGTACGTATGTTTATTTCAATACCTTTATACGTAGAATCATTAAAAAAATTTAGAATAAATTCATTACTGAAAAACATAATAAAAAAAAACAGGGTACAAAATCTGAAACTTTAGATTTTGATGGTACGAATTATGTCGCGTTGTGTGTACAAGTAGCGATTGATTCTGCTCGTGGCGATAGGTATTTTACTCTTGAGACTGAGATGGGTCGGGGGTAGTTTTCGAAGGAACGGCGGGGGTACAAAATTTGAAACTTCACATTTTGGCGGTACAAATTATGCCGCGTCCAGTGTGTAAGTAGCGATTGATTCTGCTGATTGGAAAGAGTACTTTACTCTTGAGCTTAATAGGGCTAAATTCAATTGGGGGTTGTTTTAAGCATAAGGGCTAAATATATTGAGTTTATTTGGGTGGTACAAATTAGTACAAATTCAGCCCTTTCTATTTCTGGTCTTATTTTTATTTTTTTGTTTTGTTTTAGTTTGGTCCTGCTAGCTTAATTTGATGGTAGCATCGCCACGGTTTTTTTGAAAATGGCACGAGGTACAAAATTATTATTATTGGTACAAATTAGTACAAAATGGGTACTAAATAATCTGATAGGTCCAGTTTGATTCTGCTGATTTGGTCCTGCTAGCTTAATAGAGGTGGCAAACAACTTATTTCGAGAAACACTAAGGGATACTTCAGGCGCAAGATCAATCGACGGATTAGCGATTGAATTTTTCATATTTTCATTTTCATATTTCTTTTATTATTCATGATTTTTATTTCTATTTTTCTTTTTTCTTACATAATTTAAAAAAGTGTTCAAACATTTTTTTTTAATTATGTAATAAAAAGAAATAATAGAAATAAAAAAAGAGATAATAAAACAAATATGTATACACACGTAGCGTATTATCAATTTTGGGATAAATATTTTTTCAATAAAATTGTAAAGCTCAATTTAAAGATTGAATATACATCCTGATTATAAAACAAGACATAGCGTGGACTTGGGTTTCCACCGTTTCTTTTTTCATTACTTAGCCTCGACACTCGACGACAGCGAGATAACGCATGCTCGAAACAGAACTCGTACGTAACAGGCATTTACATATACATGCGTATAGGCTAATGATTTCGCGTACAAGCAGATTAAGGCGTCTATATTTTCTCCTTATTAAATGTAACTTGCGTAAAAATGCAAAATTATTAAAGAACGCAATATTCTATCAACTGATAAATTATACGTATCTTATCTATGTATTGAGCGAAGGTGCGTTTCGAGATAACTCATCGACGAACGCGGGCAGATGTTAAGTAATATAATATTTCGCAATGGGGGCGAAACAAAAGGTGCGGGATATGCAAATTTGTTGGCGCGTATTAAGATCAAAATCTCCATACCGTATTTTTCGAGTGACCCGAGTTAACTCGCGAACAACACATCGACGGAAACGGAGGATCGCGGACAAGAGACGGCTTTACGTAGCTCGTAAACCTAAAAGGCGATCCCGAAGGGTTCGCATACCGCCGAGGGAGCGGGTCCTTCGATGGAGCGAACGATACCCGCGCGGAATTCAAATGAGACGCCACGAATCCCGGTTGGCGCGCATTCCAACGAGCTCTCGAGCTCGGCCACGAGTCACGAGAGCGCGAGCTCTCGAAGAAAGCTCGCGGAGATACACGGACGACGTCGCAAACGTCGGGTGTCGTGCTCGCATCGCAACGCGCGCGTCCGTCGAGATCGCGTCATCGCGCACGGGGGGGTTCTTATTAAATCAAAGCGCGACCGATCTCCATCGGCGCGATAAGGGCGCCGCGGCCTGTCGACAGGTGGATTCGTCCCCTCCGTTCCTAACACAGGAGCGGCCGGCGATGAGGTCGCGATAAGATGCGGCTTAAAAACCCACGGTGACGTTACGGGTGTCACGCGCCGCGCTCATTCTCGCTCGTAACCACGAGCGATCGAGCATGAGCGAACTCGATACGATGACCGATACGATTAACAAGCCACGCGAGAAATATTAGACTTTGGTATCGCCGGTATATACCACCCGTGCTTCGTTTAATGGTTACGCAACGGAGAGGATAAGTATATGTTGAGCTGTAAGGCGCTGTAACGCGATGCTGAAAGGTATAGTAGGTACGTTCGCGTGAACTTTCCGCGTGAGCATTCGTTTCTTCCCGATCCGAAGGCGCGTAGCTTCGAGATCGCCGTGACGAATGTATTAATTTAACGTCCCTCCATTGATAGACACGTAGATGAAACGCGCCGCTGGAACGGAAGTGCGAGCGAGTCGGTAATCGTTCTTTCTTTCCTCGATGAAATATGTGAAGTACATTAGAGGCGATTTTTAACGGTTTACCTTCTATCCGAGGGATTGGTCGTAATTCGTATTTAATAGGAGGAAGTTATCGATAGCGAAATCGATTAATCCGCTAATCGCGCGCCTAAAACCGATTACTCGATAGGAATCGAACGCGACTCGCGCGTACGCCGCCGTGTGTAATAGCCATCACTTATCCGTAATTACCATCGCGAGTAATTTTAAGTGATCTTTACGATCGCGTCGTACAAGATAAGATGGTAGGTTTAATCTAGGACCACATGTGTGCGCGACCAACCCGCTCGTCCCGCGAGCCACGCAATAGGTACCGTTTTCCACACTTTGTTCGCCGTGAGAACGACCTTCGGAAGCGCCACGAAAATTAGAGGCGCGATACTCGATGTACGATCGAGTGAATACGACCGAGTGAGGCTGCCATAGTCCTTATAATTCGGTCGGTCCGCGCGAACCTTCAATTATACCGGATGAGTCTCGCGTTTGTTGGTAATCTCTGCCAAAACCCTACCACTCGACTTAGACGAAGAAGAAACTGGTTATCTATTACGAGAAGTCGAGAACCAAACGACAATGATTCGTCGATGATTTGTCAGATTTAAATTTGAATTATCCTCTGAAAACTTTTATTATTATTATTATTATTATTATTATATATTCCCCCACTAAAATACTTTCGAATATATATTTCAAATCGTGGTAATTTATAATATGTTTTCATGTATCATAAAAAGAATCTTGATAATGATATTAAATATCATTAATCAATATTAAACGTGCTGGTATTTGTAAAATATATTGGAGAGAAATTTTTTTTTAATAATTATAATTTTTAATATTTATAAATTTTGTAAATATTGAAAAAATTCCTCTCCAATATATCTTACAAATACCAGCACATTTAATATTGATTAATGATAATTTAATTTCATTATCAATTATCAGTTATAAAGATATAATATAATAATAATAATAATTCTGAAATCTGTCCAATTCCAGATGATGATGATCATTTCCAGGTAATAAATTATATTAAGATAATTGGAAAATTCCTTTTCTACAGTCAGCATCCGCAATCCTAAAAATGACCTCGCTCCAGCTCGTCCGAATTGCGAGAGCCAGTTTGCCAGTAAAGGCTACAATCATCATACTTTTCGTACGATTATTTCTCTGATTATGGATCAACCGGCACTCGCGTGCAGCATTCGGACGATATTGCCCCAGAGAGATATCTTTGGCGGATCGTCGGGACTACCGGCGAGAGAGGCCGCGCAGGAGCGAGAACGAGTCGTGATCCACCGTACGCGAACGGTTAGAGGACGACGGTGGGATCTCTTGCTTTCTAATCATCCTCAAGGTTAAATCCCGTTGAACCTGCCCGGCTCCCGCGCCATGTCGGTTAGAGCCTCGTCCGATGCTGTCGTCCTCCTCCTTGCCTCTTCCCACCTCCCCCACCCCCTTCCCCCATGTATGCTATATAGATCGTCGTATAAGGGTACGACCTTAGCCGCGGGAATAAGACGTCGTCGACCTGCTTCTCTCGCTCGGCTCGCGATTGTCTCTGTCGGTCGCGAGGAGGATATTTCTATACCGTTAAGCGATCGGAACGCCTCGCGCTCCATTGTCTCCCCGAGTGCATATATATGTTTATCTGCGCAAAGAATATTTATGTCTACATGCCGGCGCAATGCTGAGAGAGAAAGAAAGAGAGAGAGAGAGAGGAGGAGGAGGCGGAGGAGGGAGAATTCTCCTTCTCTTTATGGGTTAATTACCGTCGGATCGAGCGCACGCGCGTCGATAGCAACGAGGCATCGATCTACGATCTCGGAAATCTTCAACTCGATGACTCGATGATATATCAAAACGAGATAAGAATAAAATCATTATTTTATGAGAATGTGTGTGTGTGTGTGTGTGTAGATTTTTATTATTATTATATTAATGAAAATGTTTATTACGTCAGACGATTAATTACGTTAGATTCAGATATTTGAAGATTTAAACGCGCTTGTATCAAACAATGATTACATTTATTTTAAACATATCTGCTTCACGATGATCGACGATAGGATCAGGAGATAGTTCCCGCCCCTGGAATGTAAGATACACACGCATACACGCGCGAATCTTGCAATCAGGAAGAGATAGTGTCTTAGGCGTCGTTCGTCAACGTTTACGCGGCTTGTCCCTTTTGCATCTAAAACCACCCAAGTAGCCGAGTGTAGTAACCAATCCTCGGTCGGAGCACGCCGCATGAATAGGTGAGAACGAATCCAAACGAATATGTCTGTCGTGTCACGACAAAGGCCGCGCTGGCCGCGCTATCGGGGCCTCGCGCTCGCGCGCGAGATAAGTAAGTGCTTTAATTTATTCGAAGCACCTCGGTTATTAATCGTCCGCCTCGCGGACCGGGACGCACGGGACTCGCGGACCTCGGAGGTGATGCCTGGCAAGACCGACGGTCGAAGGGAAGAGCTGGGGGCGCGACGAGAAGGGATTAAAAGGTTGGTCCCCCTCCCCCTCCTCCTCCTCCTCCTCTTCATGCGCGCGGATGTGTTCGCAGGTTCCTGCGCCCCTACTCACACGCATAATCATATACGCGTATAAATACGCGAGTACAAATAACAAACACACGCGGTCGTGTCTCAGCTGTGAGCTCGTTGGAGGCGCAACGCACCCAGAGCTGAACCAGAGAAATGTTTTAAGCGAGGCACTCACGCGGGCGCGCCCACGCTCGTCCGCGGCAACAGACGCGCCGACATGCGCGCGGACGCCGGGCCCTTATTTTAACCATAAATTAATGTTCTGCCTTCTACGTATATGCATAATTGTGCGAGAGAGCCGCGTTCATCCTCCAGCCTCTCCTCCCCTT
>NW_027223624.1:0-13807 GCF_030449975.1 Polyergus mexicanus | reverse complement strand
AAGCAGTGGTATCAACGCAGAGTACTATACAAGGTGTAGGAAAATTATATTTATATTAACGTTGCTATTTACAAATCGATTCTAGATTATTTATTAATTAAAAACAAAAATATTACAACCGAAGCACTGGTCAATTAGAATAGATTTGGCAATTTCTAGCATTTTTAAATTGTCATTAATGTTACAGTTAGAACATTTTATCCCAACAATCACACTATTCATCGCAATTACAATTGCAATCCGAAGAACAAGACTGTTTACCTCATTCCAATCTTTCTCAGAATAATAGACAAACGTCAGTAATAAATAAAAAAATTACCGATAACATCTAGAATGATAACTTACCCAGACAGCACAAGGATGTCCTTAGGACGTCCAAAGGGCATCCAGGACATACATGTAGGATATCCTCAGGATATCCCATTGTAATCCTCAGATCTCCTCTGGATGTCCTGAGGAAGAGTAAACGATAGCCGTATATTAACCTCTGGAGAATCCAGGGAGATCCTGTGGAACATTCTAAGGATTTTTATAGGATATGTTAGGGATATTTTTCGTATGTTTCAAGGAGCAAATTTTAAAATTTAAATATAAATTAAAATTATGTTTTGTTATTTATTGCCAATATTAAAAATCTAATATTAAAAATAGTTCACCGTTCTTTAATATTTGAGGCTTTCGTGCTGTACATGAATATTTTAGGTTTGGCTCCCTGGTTTGAGTTGTGTAATATTTTCTAAACAATCCAATATCTGAATTCCCTATGTTGGGATTGCATCAGAAATTGAACTGATAGAAAATAATTACATTTGTAATTTCCTGTCAGTTGCTCTTTGCAAGCTTTATATAATTCTCATGACCAAATCTCAAATACGAGTTCTCGTGTTGCATAGCGGTAAACAAACAAACTAGCGGTTGAATACTATTGTTTGTAAAGTTTTTGGAATGTTGCGAACAGTAACATTTCTCATGAAATATTAAATAAATAATAATTTTGGATATATGAAAATGTGCGCATCAAATTCAATTATTAATATTAAACGAAATTAACTTCATGAAATGTACTTCAAAGAAAATTGAAACGGATTTCGATTCAACATGCAAAATTAAGTTTGAAAAGTGCTTACGAAAGTCTAATAATGTTTTTGATTATCAGTAATTGAAATCGTTTTTACCTTTTATTTAGCAAAAATTGATTCTAAACATTGAAAAATATCTCGAAAACTGTGAGTGATGGGAATAAACAAATATCGAATTTAAATTAGTGTAAAAAACTATTTTAGAAAAGTATTGTTCAATCGATGATTTATTTCTTTTACTGAATAATATTTTAAGATATTTATTACTAAATTTTAAAGACATTTATTACTAAAGGAAATAAAAACTCGACAATAAGCTACTTTGCGCATTTTAATTTGATTACTGAAATCTAGATCTAAAACTCGTTCTCTTACTTTTCAGATGTAGTTCAAAAACATTATCTTGATGCTACAGATATATTTATTTGTACTTTCATTAAAGAATGGCTACGTCTGAGAAATTTGGCAAACGTGTAGAAGTAGTAGCAGCTGAGCTTCGTGCAAATATCGATGATGAAGGCTAATCCTATCGTAAGCAATATATTTATACCAAAGAAAGATACTTAATGATTTTTTTATTATTCATAAGTTTTATTTGATAATTATAGTTTTAGTGGCCAATGCTTTTGTTGTCTCATATCAAACCAATTTTGTTACAATAACTTTGTGCAATTAAACAGTTATCTAAAATTGTTTGCGATTCTGCGATTAGTCAACTTATTTGAAGTATTGATACTATTGATTAGAACTCTGATTAAATTAAATTTTTTAAATTTCTGTATGTTTGCAGTTTTATTAATGTTTTTGAATCGGTTCTCAGCAAATCAAAAAATATTAATATAACATATATGTATGTTACATTCTGAGTTGTTGAGAATTGATTTAAGATCGTAAGATTGCAAGACATGTGGAAATAAAAATGGCATCAATAAGATTTTATTGAACAGAATAAAGTTTCGCATAATGTGTATAATATCTTATTTATAAGTCTAATGAAGTCTCGTTGAAAACTGGCATACTTCTTCAATGCATTCAAATTCGAAAACTTTATGCAATGTTTAAAAAGATTTATGTGCAACCTGACAATATAACAATAATTCTAATGATATGATCAATCGTGGAAGCCTAAACATATTTTGATTATATATTAATAAAATTATTATTTAGTGTAATATTCCTACAATATAAGTGTAGTATATAAAAAATTGTGTATTATTATTAGAGTTTTGCTGTACAAAAATATAATACGTTACATATTATTACAATATTATGTACAGATGATATTAAACAAACATGTTGCACAATTGATTAATAATAAAATTAATTTTATCTATTATATGTATTTTTTATAATAATAAAGAATTGGAAAATCAAAATATACTCATTAACTTGTCGAGTAAAATAATTTATTTTATTTCTATATCGCATCATTTACCCTGTAACAACCCATACAGCACCAAAAGATTGCAAAAACGTTGCATAGATCTAACATTGAAACATCGTAATATTGCATAGAAGTTGCGAAATGTTTCTGCAATGTTACTGCAAGCCTGCGGCAACGTTGAAATGTCCGCCCACAGAAATATTTCAATGTAAGACTACAGTAAATGTTACGATGTATTTGTAATATTTAAGTACATTGCTACAAATATGCAAAAGGCTTCAAATTTAATACGTAAACTTTGAGAATATATAAAAACATCTAAGAAAGACAAGAAAAAAGATTGTTAATTTACGCAATTACAACAAGTTTTTTCTCGTCTCTCTTGGATGTCTTTATATATTCTCCAAGTTTATCTAAATTAAATTTGAAGCATTTTGCATATTAAAAAATTATTATCAAATTTTTGCTTTTATATAAAAATGGGAACTATTAAATAATTTTCTGTTATCTAATTAACATCGCTATTTTATAAATTATTTACAAGTTTAAGAAATTGATAATGATTAAATAATTTAATTCATAAAATTTAAATTTTATTTATATAAATATTAAACTCCATATCTTAAGTAGATAATAAACGGATAATTTTAACTTTTTTCGGATAATTATTTGTCCGATTTCTGAACACTCAATTCAATATCTGAATTTCCTATGTTGGGATTGTATCAGAGAAATTAATCTGATAAAAATAGTTATTATACCTTTAATATTGATAACCGCTTTTTTCAAGCTTTATATAACCATCCCCCCGTATAACCCGTGATTAAATCTTAAATACGGGATAGATAACGCAACGCGCGCCGCATAATGGTAAACGAACGAAGTAGCGATTATCAAAAACTGTTTTTTATAATGTTTTTGAAATGTCGCTGTAACATTCTCATGAAATATTACAATTCCATATTTCAATAATATTTCAACAATATTACATTGCAACTTGCAAGATTGTAACATTGCTGCAATGTAATTGCAATGTTCTGTGCTGTATGGGAAATACCAGATTTGTGAAGGTTTGCAAATTCAAAAACAGCGATTGTATATAATTTGATCTTAAATCTGCAGTTTAAGTCTGCTCAAGGATAAAATTTTATATAAAGAATTGTTTAATAAAACGTAAACAAAACTTCGGAAATTATTTTATATATTCTAATGCCATGTGCTTTATAAAATGAATATCCTAAAATGAACATCCATTTTATATGTTTTCCGGATGAACTAGGGCCCGATTCTTGAATGCATTTGCAAAATATATGTGTGCGCAAATTCCATTCGTACGAAAAATCTACAAGTTGATTGGCTAAAAGCCATGTGCTAATAGCCAATCAATATACAACTTTTTTGTAAGAGCAGAATTTGCACACATGTTTCTCTTGTGAATGAATTCAAGAATCGAGTCTCTGGTTTTATTTATGGATATTTGAGTTGGACATTCACTAGATCGTACTGTATCCTCATTGAATGTCCATAAGACATTCGAATCGGACATCCTTTGGATGTGCTATATTTTCATTCACCAGATGTCTACTGAACGTCCGAAGGACATTTGATTGGTCTGATATGGATATCCACGAGATATCCGTATTTGTCTACCAAATGTCAATAGAATGTCCTATAAACGTAAATAAATCGGACATAATATGCATGCCTCATGGATAACCAACAGACATATACGGACATTTCACGGATATCCATATTAAATCAATCGTACGTTCTTCGGACGTTCAATGGATGTCCATATGCTATGTAGGAATATAACCTACAAAAATAATGTCAATAAATTACGCCAATCCAGATAGCACAAAACATCCTCAGGATCATCCTGAATATGTCCAGGTTTAGGACATTTGTAGGATGTTTTAAGATATTATTATAAATATATTTATAAAAATTTAATATGCATACATAATTATTTTTAGTTGTGTCGGCTATTTAATATAATTTAGAAATCTTAAGTATATTATAATAAGTATTAATGTCCTATAAATGTCCACTGGATAACCCCTGGATGTCTGTAGGATATATCTGCCCTGTCTATTATATTGGATGTCTTTTGGATTTCCAGAGGACATATACATATGCAATTAATTGTTAATATATCCAAAATTATTATTTATTTAATATTTCACGAGAAATGTTACTGTTCGCAACATTCCAAAAACTTTACAAACAATAGTATTCAACCGCTAGTTCGTTTGTTTACCGCTATGCGACACGCGAACTCGTATCCCAGACAGCACAAAACATCCTCAGGATCATCCTGAATATGTCCAGGACGGTTCAGGACATTTGTAGGATGTTTTAAGATATTATTATAAATATATTTATAAAAATTTAATATGCATACATAATTATTTTTAGTTGTGTCGGCTATTTAATATAATTTAGAAATCTTAAGTATTATAATAAGTATTAATGTCCTATAAATGTCCATTGGATAACCCCTGGATGTCGGTAGGATATATCTGCCCTGTCTATTATATTGGATGTCTTTTGGATTTCCAGAGGACATATACATGTGCAAGTAATTGTTAACATTAATTTCGTTTAATATTAATAATTGAATTTGATGCGCACATTTTCATATATCCAAAATTATTTATTTAATATTTCATGAGAAATGTTACTGTTCGCAACATTCCAAAAACTTTACAAACAATAGTATTCAACCGCTAGTTTGTTTGTTTACCGCTATGCGACACGCGAACTCGTATTTGAGATTTGGTCATGAGAATTATATAAAGCTTGCAAAGAGCAACTGATAGGAAATTACAAATGTAATTATTTTCTATCAGTTCAATTTCTGATGCAATCCCAACATAAGGAATTCAGATATTGGATTGTTTAGAAAATATTACACAACTCAAACCCGGGAGCTAAACCTAAAATATTCATGTACAGCACGAAAGCCTCAAATATTAAAGAACGGTGAACTATTTTTAATATTGGCAGTAAATAACAAAACATAATTTTAATTTATTTTTAAATTTTAAAATTTGCTCCTTGAAACATACGAAAAATATCCCTAACATATCCTATAAAAATCCTTAGGATGTTCCATAGGATCTGCCTGGATTCTCCAGAGGTTAATATACGGCGGCTATCATTTACTCTTCCTCAGGACATCCAGAGGAGATCTGAGGATTACAATGGGATATCCTGAGGATATCCTACATATATGTCCTGGATGCCCTTTGGACGTCCTAAGGACATCCTTGTGCTGTCTGGGATATAGCAGATAAAAATTCATATTTTTATATCTTTATTGTACTTATTGATATAATTACAATAAAGAATATAAATGTAATTCTCAATACATTCTTTTTAAATCGAAGTACTGAGAGAGAAAAACGTTCTACACAGATTATAATACAGAAAATCCTTCATCTGAAAAAAACTCAGGTATCATAGAACATAAGTCCTCCTAAAGTGTATGATCAGGGTGTCTACTCAAATCTTGTGAAAAAATTCCCTGAAAATTTTCTATTCTTCTCCAAGTATTCTTGTTCAAAATTTCAAATAAAGAGGATAAAGATTTTTTTGGTGCAACTTTCTAAAATAAGTTATTTTTTATTGTATAATTTCATTTTCCAATGCTTTTCAGTCACACGAAGAAAAAAAACAGAGCCACTTAAGTTTCAAAAGCTATATTTGCAATCTACTAAGAGAGAAAGAGGGGGGGGGGAGAGAGAGAGAGAGAGAGAGAGAGAGAGAGAGAGAGAGAGAGAGAGAGAGAGAGAGAACTGGATAACTTGCGTAAAATAAATATTTTCCACTTGTATATCTTCATTTCTTTATCACTAAAAATTGCAATAAAAAGAATATGTACTGCACAATCAATATTTTGTTAAGATGTCTAATATATAAACAAAGATATATATTTATATATATTCGTAACTTGGTTTATCGGCGAATCGTAGATTGTTTACAATATAAAGTATTATCAAAGAGAATTTTTAAAAAAATTCCCCGAGTCCAAATAAAATTTCATGAGAATTCTTTAATTTCTCCAAATACAAAAGAAATTCTTGAGAATTCCAAATTTTCCAGGAAGTAGACATCCTGATGATATAATTAAATATATAATTTAAAAATAGCTTTCTATAATTTAAAGATAGCTCGTTTAGACATCATGGCATTGTGTGTCTATATATATCTCCATCTTTCTTTAATAAAAATAAAAAAAAAAACATAATATAATAGATTCGATTTTTATACTTTACGAGGATTACAAGAGAATGATTAATCAAAAATTAATTTCACGCGAATACCTCAAAGGTATACGTTTAACGTAATTATTACACCGGGATCCGTAATCATGATCACAATAAATCATGTACGTATATGTTTGAAATGCTATGTACATATAAAATAACACATATGCATACTATATCAGGAGAAAATCTATGTGCACCGTTTTTAAAATGGGATGATTATTTCTCCGAGATATAAAAAAAAGAAAAAAAAAGATGCAGGTAAGTTCTACTGACTTGATCAATCAATCTCCAGCCGTTTTTACAATCAGCACCAATTGGCGTGATACATACATTCACTCGCTAAAAAGAGTATGGTATATGCATTTTTTAATAAATAATAATGAGAAGTCTATAGACACTGCATGTGCGCGCACGAATTTACAAATGTACCAAATGTCATCGAGCACATCAGGAACGCGGGTTCAAAAATACACTGCGTATCCCTTCCTCTATCCTACTTTGTACATGATAGACCATTCACGTGAGACAACGCTCAGACGATTCGTATAGTTTCTTTTCGATTTTTGTTTTCTGTACATTTTTCCTTCTTCATAAAGTCATTTCCACGCGATGAAATAACAAATCACCAATACCGGCGATCCCAATAAATTAGAATTTGCTTTACAATCTAGCGATGATGTATACAGAGTGTCCATAAAAATCAGGATCACATTTATCAACATGTTAATGGGGTCGAGTAGTGAGATGAAAGAAAAGTTCATATAAACTTATGTCCGCGAAAATGTTTTCTTAAAGAGTTAGCAAAAACAAGCGAGTAAAATTGTTCTTATAACTTGTTAAACTAGCGCCAGATTATGCGTGTATTCGCTA
Source organism: Polyergus mexicanus (assembly GCF_030449975.1). NCBI lineage: Eukaryota > Metazoa > Arthropoda > Insecta > Hymenoptera > Formicidae > Polyergus > Polyergus mexicanus. The sequence goes on along the minus strand of NW_027223624.1, from coordinate 6,200 downwards.
TTCGTTTATAATTCGTGAATACGCGCATAGTCTGCCGCTAGCTTTTTAGACGTAATCACTAACATACAATGTTATGAATATCGCATAATTCGCAAAAAAGCGTAGTTCTTTATCGTAATCGTAAAAATAAAATCACAACTCAAATATCAGAATGATGACATTGAATAAATTAAAATCTAATAGAAGCAAAAACATATGTAGTGCGAAGTCTGGAGACCGTATAAGTTAAGACATGTAAAAAATAACTGAATAAATTATCTACTCCCGAGTCAACAATTTTGTTCGTTTATCTTTAAAAGCTTATAATTCTTTAATGAAGCTTTTTCGAACATAGATTTATATGAACTCTTCTTACCTATTCGATCCCATTATTATTGTATAAAATTGATTCCGACTTTAACGGACACCCTATATAAAGAGAGCAAAGAATGCTTTTATAATTACAAAACTTGCTATACCGATTTCCGAGTGTAATAGCTCCTCTCGTGACAGATATAGTATTAAAAGCACAACCGTTCGGTGACCAATATGCAAATGTATAGACTAAGATTGTGTATTACATTCGTTACTAACTATGCTCGTTTAATAGTTTTTTTTTAAATTCTTCATAAAATGCTAGACATGACAATAAAGTTCCAAGGGAAGTATTTCGGATGTATCAACAAAAACTTATTTCGCCCGTATCGAATCAAATCTTATATAAATCTATTCGCTTCACTCTTGAAAATTTTATCGTCAGATTCCATATATTCTGTCTATACACTCTCGCGTACTGTTAAATCAAAAATTGCTATATAAATTATTATCTCTGTAAATTTTTGCTAACAAATTACGAGAGCTTAGCCTAAGACAGTTTTAGCGCGCGGAGTTGGATGTCCCACATGTAGAGTGCGTTGAGCGAAACGCTACGTTTTCGTATTGTCTAAGTTTGCGCCGTGTTGCGCCACGTTATTATCGATTTCGAGTAATAAATCTTTCGCCAGATACGAGGACTCGTCACCGCCACTCTCGTTTCCATCATCGTTGTCATCCTCATCGTCATCATCGAGAGACACGATTGGCATCGCACCGCCCATATCACTACTACATCGTAGACTTTGGTTCGCATTATGACGATTATCTAGAAGATATCAGAGACCCGATTGCGGCGGCTGTCCGTGGGTATTCCAGGGCACATCGGTAGGCATCGCGGCGGGTGATATATTATCCTGATTGTGCATGGTACGCGGCGCTCGCATGATTTCATCGGCCGGTGGACAGTGCGGACGCGGCCCTGGTTCGGGCGTATACGTGAAGGTCAAACCGGTAGCGTAGATGATGCCGTCATTGCGAACGAGGGAAACTGGCACCTGCGTTGGCTGGCGCACCCATAGCCACTCGCCGCGAAACAAGGAAATGTCAGGCACGACGCAAAGCATGCTCTCTTGGCATCTGTACATAGTTTCGGCCTCGACATCGCCGAACCAGACTTGTAGATTCGGCGTAAAGTTGTCGCCTGTGAGCTCAAGCATCGCCACGTCACCGCCACCGTTGAGATGCAGACTATGGACCAACGGTACCGGTGTCACCGGCGACCGTACCGGACCCATGCCCTCGAAGAACTGATATTCCGCCTTGTCCGTGCTGATGATCGTCCAGCAGGCGCCATCATTGATCATTTCCTTGTTTGCCTCTTTCGGGCAAGGTGTAGCTTGGAATTGTATTATACGCTCTTGCGATAGACACAGATACATGTGATCCGTATCTTTCATGTAGAAGGCGCATTTATGCAATTGCGAAACAGGATCGTCGGCCTCCAAACTGGCCATCTGTTTGTCCACCTTGCGGATCACCAGTCGCGGCAGTGCCATTCCCGTCACGGAGCATACCAATTTCACTGTGCTGCCATAATGCACGTAACCGTCGCGCACTTGAAATTCCTCCGACTCACTCTCATTATCGTCCAGAAGGTGAATGGTGAATGCGCCCCACTGTGTCGAACTCGCGTGGAAGTTACCATTCTCCACGTGAAGATAACGCGTGCTGACCGTTTGCGAGCGCAATCGATTGAAAAGTGCCACCTTCGTGCCACTGGCTATGCACAGGTCTGCGTTCTTCAAGGACTGCTTCTTCTTGGACGGCTTCGAGATCACCTTGATACGCTTGCTGAGAAACACGCCGATGTCGTGGCCGCTGCCATAGAACATCTTGACGGAGAGCATAAAGTGCTTGCGCTTGTCCGAGTCGGAGATGTAGAGAGTCTTCGCTGCGCAATACTGTTTCCCATTATTCAGATCTAGTTGTTGCATATCCTGATCCGAGTTACCGATGCCGATGAAGGCGCACAGCTGAGCATTCTGTTCGCTTTCGCCTTCGCGCAGCATTTGCTCCTGGCGCATTCTCCAGCCATCGCCGAAGAGATAGATGCATGGCGGTGGGCAGAAGAACCGCTTCTCGTTACCATACGACTTTTGCGCGACCTTAGCGTGCAGGATTACGATCATCATGTCGCTACGGTCGCGCAAGTAACGCTCCATCGCCTCACGGGTCAATCGCTGGTCCTGTTGATCGGGCCTGTAGATGCCGGAGCCGAATCGAGGATAAACGGACATGACCGAGGTCGGTGAAGGCGGTGACTGCATACTATGCGCCATTGTAGGCAATCCAAACTGATGTGGCATATTTATAATTCCGGGCCTTAGGTGCGAACGGGATAACAAAGCTGCCGCCGTTGGCGCTGTTATATCTTCATCTTCTAAGCGCCAAGAATGACACTTTCGTACCGCTTTTCTACCTATACAACGAATTCAAATATCTCAATATACACAAGTTATAGATATACAAGTTTAATGATATTGAAAAAATACTACAGTATCGTATAATTATCATTAATTATTAAACAATTATATAATTATCATTATCTCGTGGAAAGAGTCCATAGGGAATAGCATATAGCATGCTAGGTAAAGAAATGAAAAGGAATTAGACACACACAGATGAAAATATTAATCAAAATCACCTAATGAATGTGAACGCTATGCATAAAATATTAATTGCAACATTAATAACTATATATGCTCAAAAAATATGTAATTATCAACATTAATTATAATTAATATTAGAAATTTCGGATTTTATCATATAATTTTATAAATATACCTCGATATACCTTGATAGTAATTGCGGTACTATTACTATTATATTAAATTAATAATTGTATAATTCTGATTCCTCGAAGTATCGAAGTTTCGAAGATTCGTAGTTTCGAAACTTAGATCTTCGAAGATTTTAGCGCCAAAGCTTCGCACCTTCGAGGCAAATCACCAACCTTAATAAAGAGCATCAGTGTATAGAACACGATTTTATATAACAATTCTTATTGTTAGTACGCGGTTAAAAAACAAATGAACAGCGCATGATTCAATGATGTTTCCTTCTCTTAATAAATTTCTAATAATGTTTCGTATCCATGTACATACATCGTGCATTGAACAGATTGAGAATAATCCGTGCGTGTGTAATACATGTATAATTATAAAATAATTGTAAGATACTTGGAAATAAATAAATTATGGCGGCTTTATATCCCGCGTGATAATGTATTCGCATAATATGCAATAACGTCACTATTAACGCGATTAAGCGTACCAAACTGCATACAAATGTTCGCTCGTTTAAAACTTTAGCGTGAGAAAAATTTTTGCTTTTTACGAAAGGAAGGGGAGGGGAAGTATAATTAATTCGAGATATCTTTCTTTGAATAAGCCACCAAGAATTGCTAGTCTTAGTGCACAGGAAAAAGGAAACAATATACATGTATACATACGCGTATACCGTGAGAACGATGCTGAGCTCATTTTTCCTGTATGAATTAAAGCACTTCTTGTCCATTATATAGGTAGAAAGAGATTTTATCTTTATATATATATATATTTAAAAAAACGCACATTAGGTCATATACGTTATTAATTAATAGCGTATTAAATACAATTTATGAATTATATAAAATCAACGTTATCAATCGAGCATATACAGGGTGTTCCAAATCAGATCAATGAAACTTCAGGGTCTTGTAGAAAATGAAATTTGGAATAAAAAAGTTTCAATAAATCCGGAAACGCTTTGTTAAAAAGTTATGGCTAATTAGCTTCTAATAAACTAAAAAAAATCACGTTTTTTTGATGATTTTTAAAAATAACTTCAAAACTATTCATTTGAAAAAAGTAACGAAATAAAAATATGATAGGTAATTAAATAACAAACTAAATTACTCCAATTTCATTTCTGATAAGGCGTTCAAAAGAAAATAAGCTCAAAACAATGAAAAAAGCAGAAAATTGAAAAAAAAAAACCCATCTTTCGATAATCTTTATGTAAATACTACATTCGTAATGCAAACATTGCAAATGCAAACATAAAAATGTTCTTATTAAATTTCGATCGTAACTAATTATTTACAGAGAGTTTATTAGCTATAACTTTTTAACGAAGCATTTTCAAACCTATGTTTATCAAAACTTTTTTGTCCCAAATTCAATTTCCTATAAGATCCAGAAATTTCATTAACTCGACTTGGAACATCCTGTATATATGTAAGAACATTTTAGAATTTTATTAATCTTCTTTGTGGAACATCCGAGAATCTTTTTTTTATACTTCCTCTCTTATAGGAAATGAAATCTTACAGAAGCACTCAATTTACCAAATGTTTTATTTTGGGAGTAGTAGAGGAGTAATATCTCTCTTTACCAAAATCAAATTTAATTCGTGTCAAATACTTTTATAATAATTTTAAATCTTAAAAATGATATATGTTATATACCTACGAGTTTATCTATTTCGTAATTTACTTTTGTTTTACTATTATATATCCCGTAATGTCACAATAACTTTAATTTTGCAGCATAATGCATATGAAATAATATGAGGAAGTAACACAACAAATTATAAAAATTAGTAAGTAATAGGCTAATAAGAGCCAAGTACAGTAAAGATGCAACTAATTTCCTTAAAGGCAGACTCTTTAATCATCCAAATTGTATGTTTCAGTCTTCTTTTGGACCGTCTTCTGCAACTACATGCATAATTAGATAGAAAAGCACAAATTAGTAAACTATTATAACAAAATTATTGTGATAGCAATAATTTAAGAATGCAGGAGAGAAAAAGAGAAAAGTATTTATCATACTTACATATGTCTTAACTTGCTTAGTTTAATCCGCGTAAATTATCATTCGCACATTATTTACCTAATAACACATAACTGAGTGTCTGATCAAATATCCCAGGAACAGAAAGAGCTCTAAATTTATTGCTCACTAACAAGAAAAATATTTAACAAGCTGTATCTAATATAATGCTAAGGAATAGTACAATATGAAACATGTGCTAATGTATACATTCTACCCTTGTAATTTAAATTTCTCTTACATATTACTGTCATATGTGTTTTTATTTATCAAATATATATTTTTAATATATATATATATAATATATATATAATATATTATATATAATATAATATATATATGTATGTATGTATGTATGTATGGTATATATATGTTGCACAAAAATATGTATACAAAATAAACACACACAATAGTTAAATTAATATGATATCGTTTCATAGAAACTTGCATAAACATAGGCAAAAATTGTTTGTACTTTCATGTACTTGGCGTCGCGACGCTACCGCGTCGCTCGATTAAAACGTCGAAAAAGGATCTTTTAATGGACATTGTCTTGGACTGAGAAGGATTATGATATAATCGATTCGCGCGATGCGATGCGAGGAAGCGCGCGTGTGGGAGAGTCAGGCATTTGTTTATTACGTTTTCGGTCGCACAGATGAGAGGTTATGAGGCACACACATTTATCCAGCGGACGAGAAAAAGAAAGTCACAACTCGAGAGCACCCACCTCCTCATTTTCGCATGAACGCCGAGAATAACCGCGTACCCGCGTGCATCCTCCGAGCTATCGATCATCGGACCGCGGCAAATCCCGACGATCATTCAGCATCCGCGAGACATCCGTCCTCTCGTCGCTATATTCGCTCTAATCCATTCAAAAAACACCTGTTCACTCTCCGAATTTTCCGAACAGTCCTGCCAACCGCAAAACTGAACGATGTCGCGGTAGCGGCGAGTTTAAATTTCACTCATGAGGATCAGACTAATGCATTCAAGCGAGAGATTTAGTACTCTGCGTTGATACCACTG
>NW_027223623.1:0-13816 GCF_030449975.1 Polyergus mexicanus | reverse complement strand
AAGCAGTGGTATCAACGCAGAGTACTATTACCTCGGAACAAACGGCTGGATATTATGCTCTCTATTCACGCGAAATCAAGAGTGCGTGCGACATACCAGATTGGAAACGTGGGAAACTGGGGATTTCACGGATTGCTTATCGGCGATTCTCGGAAAGGCATGTAACGAAATAATGCGCATCAGCACGCGCGACGATAAGACACGAGTCATTACGATGCGAGCGTGAATCCCGCGATACTTTCATTTAATGCTCAGCTACGGAATGCAATAAGAATGAAACTTGAGGCTGAATCGAAATCTGATTCTTGCATATAAATATATCGCGAAAAATACATTAAAAGAAACAATAACATACATGATGGAAAGCGAAGGGAAGAGAGGAGGATGCGCTACAATTTTTTTACGCCTCGACAATCTTTCTCGAAGAGAGATTCCGTACAACGTATCTTCTTCTGAAGAAATTCAGATATCCTCGCGTCGAGAGAAAGAAATCCGTGGCAGCGAGTGAACGCGGAGACTTGGGCTACCGCCTACGCGCGTTCACTCGGCGCGTTCTCACACACGGGGGGGGATTTTTATCAAGTAGTCGAGCATAACTAAACTTTCACGCGAATCACCAGCGAGCCGAGCCGAGCCGAGCCAAGCCAAGCCGAGGCGAGTCGCGCGGCCTTTTATCGTTCGAGCGCCACAGCCGGCCGGCCTCCTTCGCTCCGAGCGCTACGTATGATATTTAACCTTCTCCCCGTAAACGCCCCGCGCTTGCAAAACAGGCCCGTTCTCGTTTCCCTCGGCTTCATTTTCCTCCTTTTCTCGTCTAAGATCCTATGCTCCGGTCATGCGCCGGGTGAAACGACTCTCTCTCGGACGCGAGCGCGGATCGGCATTACGATCGAATTAGCTCTTTGTGTATCCTGAACCGTATTATCCGGCTCGGTATAATACGTGCAAGAAGCTCGCACAATTTTTTGCCGCGACTTTAGGGAAGCATTTTCCTAAGCGAAGTTATTTTAATTATACCGATTATTTATGATTTTTGCACCAAAATTCAGACATCTACTTAACGTTGATTAAGATTCATTCAACTCGATATTTGATCTACAAATGCTCAAGATAATTAATATAATTGCTTTAGACGTAGATAGTCATGCGATATTTACGATTAAGCCGATGCGTGCAGTGATTATGTAAACACTTTAACGTCTTTTCACATTTTGCCGCTGTACAAACAACGAGCTCTCCTCCGCATGGTAGACTAGGTGCATTATTTGCAAGCCAAATAGGGCCCAAGTCACAAGGAATTGATGTTAGTTTCTCGGACGGAAGCTTATCGTACCGATGCTACTCCTACGATCTTATGGTTGCACCGGCGAAAGAGCGAAAATTACTCTTCCGCAATATTCGTTTTTTACGAGTATCGTATTTCATGGAGAACGTTACGGAATGGAAATATTACATAATCGTCATAATCATACAGTGCTGTCAATATCTAGATTATTTTGAAAGAACAAAGAACCGTAGCATAAAAAATCAAACAAGATCAAACATCCACTTTTAATTTCTTTCGCTCAATTATTATGACATTTCAAATAGAATAAAATAAAATTATATATATGTATATAATATATATAAGAAAATTTGATTCACCGAGAAACAATTACAAATATGGTTCTTAATTTTATATTTTTTTAATTATATGGATTCATATCGAAATAATTCATTAATTAAATTTTCCTAAAATATTCTTCGTTAGCTCCGCACGAATTGTATTAACGTAGCACGATATATAATATATATATATATATAATATATATATATATATATATATATATATATATATATATATATATATATGAATGAATCTTAACTCGTCCGGTGCGCGCGTGCACTCTGCAGCAGCTAGTTTCTTCCTGATGGGGGAACTTTTATCATTTTTACCCGATCAACCACATTCCACGAGCAAGCTCAAGCTGCTTCACACGAGAGACTGCGGTCGGCGCAGCGGAACTTATCTCGACATCGCACACGTGACATTTCCACCCCACGTCGAAAGCGAGATGACGAGAGGTCGCTCGAGCGTAATCGACGCTAACGAGATTCAACCTTGATTCATCGTCGATCATTCGTACTTTATGCGACACGGATAGGAGGACATTCTTGCGCATCCTGCGATCGGATTTTTCCATCGCTTTAAATACGGAACTTTTTAAACTTTATTCGTTGTAAGATTCTCGAAGAAGTACTTAGAGCGGTTTTACAAGAATTTTGTATGATTTTTTTCGCGAATCGAAATTTTGTATCTCGATAAGTTTCAAAGTCGAGAATTGAAATATATATTCTTGGAAGCGCGGTGTGAATCGGACTTGAGCAGATTGGGGCTGTCACTGCCGGCGCCGACCTCGGCGGGAAGAAATCTTCGTGTTTACGAGAATTTGTCGTCTTTTCTTCGCGCGCAGTGAAACTTGATCACAAAGAGACGACGCTCTCGGTATCGCGTGCCAAGGACTTTGCGAAAGCACGCACTCTCGTCGCGAAAGTTACGTTATGCAGATTCCGCCTCGTACTGTCCGCGCGACCCTGAAGCGGTGCGCGGCATCCAAATGCCTGCTTAAGAGAGCTCGTACGCTTGCCGTTCCTTTGTTCGAGCGTGACATCCGTGAAGAATCGGAAGCTGCGGAGGTAGGGAGTTAAGGCCAAGGGTCAAGCGAAGCGCGCGCGCGGAAAACGAGCCTGCCTATAAAATTACCATTCCGTTGCCATTCGACGTTCCTCCTGTCTCCTGGGATCAACCTTCGCTCCTCGCTTCTTCCCGGGCACTCTACGAGATCGGCTTTATTTATTTAATCGCCATTCGACCAATTCGTGATCGTTCCGCGAAGAAATAAGACAATCGCAGATCAATCGCGATCATATACGACTTTGAAATCTTTTCCGTTCCGATTAATAATACTTTTGAAACTAAGGAGAAGAAATTTATCTCTATACATTTTCCTATAAAATGTATATAAAATACATAATTAAACTCTTTTAAAAGGTGAAGAAAAATTATATGGTTTCGCACGAAAAAAAAATCTACACACTTGTACGCATATACAATATTATATTATGCGGATAATTATTTATGGTTTAATTATAATGCTCTTCGGTAATTCTATTTGTCACGGAATTATATAAAACTCATAATATATATTGCATCGATAATAACGCAGCTTTAGAAAAGGGTTAAGTGGATCTTTCGTTCAGATCGTACAATGCGACGATCGTGTGACTTCGTCTCATCGACTGAGCGCGAGCCAGACTCTCTTTAGTTGTTTCATAATAAAAGTAATAAAAGTAATCGATCCGTTTCATTGATGTCACGATCGCGTGACTATGTGCCAAACCGGCTCTTTACATGTTAGAAACGTGTATCTTTAACGACGAGTTACGATGACTCGCGTCAGCTGTAATTACAGCGAAAGAGACAGAGAGATAACTATATAAGCTTAATGTACCGCCATCGATAATTCTTTAGCGTGCAGTTGCGTGCAATTGACGATTTTTAATAGGAAAATACGAGTGACAACATCCCAATTATCGGGCTGCTACAAAGTCAATTCTATCTATCATACTAATTTATATTCGCAGCTGTTATTAAAGAAAATAATGAGGCATGTAATTTTCCATTTTTCTATTTTGGAAGATATATTATTTCACGAGTAACAACTTTCGAAACTTACAAATAGGTTTTGCGTAATACAGACGTTTCAAGAGTTTCGAACATCGATTAGTATCGAATAGGAGAGAGTCATCATTTGCGTTTGTCATTCAGTTTTATTTAATTTTCCAACGCGATTCTCTGATAAGTTTTCAATGCGTCTGTATTCTCGGTCTTTTAATTTCCATAATTGATTGCGATTCCGCTGTGACGTTGAATTATGTCGGCAATTATGCATTCGTGAGCGCGTCGCGAGTCACATCAGTCGGATAAAAGTGACACGCGCGCACGTCGCTCGCGTGTAGAGACAAAACAACCGCTACTCGGCGTGTACATCGATACCCTACGCACTTTTGTACTCGTAGAGATCCTGGTGAGCTGCGAGCCAAGCGCGCGCGTGCGTTGCGTTGCGTAACGCGGCACGCGCGTCACAGTCTTGCGACACAATGGCGCTAACGAGCGATGATCGACCCACGGGGGCTTTGCGAGCATCCGCTTGATTTGCGGCAACGCGTTTAACTACGCCAATCGTCATCCTCAGCCTCGCGACGAGGTCTTCCCGTTCGTTTCCGAGGGTACTACACACTCGTGGAGAGTCGATCGTATAACGACGAGGAAACACGATGGGACGATCCTTGAATGATCAATGCTATCGCGTTTCTAAAGCTGATGTCTCAGAAATAGAGAATAGTGGTTGTCACCGACAGTTATGGTAGCGTATCGCCGTTTCAAGGTGTAAATACGGATAAATGCGTAGACTATGTGCGACATTCCTACGGATCCGAATAAATTTTCGAATTGAAGAGAGTTCTCGATTGGACAAGATATGTATCGCGAAAACTCTCGGAGCAATGTTATTTTCGCGCGAGATTTATCGCATCCGCGGTTGCAGGCGATTCTCGCGTTCCCGGCCGCTTCTCGATTGCTGCTGCTGCTGCTGCTTCGCAATTTTTCGCCCTCGCGCGTAAACGACTCGCGCCTTCCAGAACAGCCCGCCGGGCTGTGCCTCGGTATCTCGTAAATGGATCTCACGGGTATTACTCGGGAACGAAATATGATTTCGAGGGAAATCCGCAAGATCTGCAAATGGACGCGGAACCGTCGCTCGTAAATTCGCACGTCCGATATGTATGTACGCGCGCGCGCGCGCGTGTGTGTGTATATGATTCGCTATTATACGACTCTCGATTAGATAGAAAGGCCTTGTGTGTTCCGCGTCGCGGTTCGCCGCGTTTCCGGAGCGGGATGCACGTGTGCAGCGTGCGACCATCGAGAGGTCACGACGCCACTCATCATCGAGATGACACTCGGGACACCCGAGTGTGCGTCTCGCCCTCTCCCCGAGATTCTATGTACACGCGGAGATTGAGAGCCGCGACTTATTCGCGTCGGTCCACGCCGAGTATTCTTCCATTCACGCCGCGCGCACGCGTTTCACGTTTATTTGTTAAAAAAAATTAATTTAGCGCATCAGTTGCGGAATAACGTACCACCACTCTTCGAATCTAAAATAATAAATTGTCGTAATTATTAGTCCGTATTCATTATACGCATTTGGTATTTTCAACATCGATTCGTATTTGGTTAATTATGCCAAGCTATCCGCCATTGCTCCAACCATACGAGATTAATCTCCCGTCAAAAATCTCCAGTCTTGTAGAACAGCCAGGCTCGAAGGTATTTTATTTTCTACACATGCTACCTGCAGAATTAGATTATCTTTCGTATATTTTTTCGAACTTTTAAAATTGTATAAAGTAGTATGTTACATTTAACGCTTAATCTCTCTCAGCAACTCCTATATAATGAAACTATATAATGTTATGTGCAATAAAACGGCAACAGGTGTCATTTATGTAAATTTTAATCCCTTCTGAAGTAACAGTGTATGACATTTTCCATCAAGCGCATGTTTAAATAACGGGATACGATAAAAAGAGTGAAATATACAGGACAACATAGTTTAACCCTGAATTACTAAATAACTAGAATTAATTTTCCATGATAACATTCTTAGAAAGGTATCTATTTGCTACGTTAACGGCCAAGAATTTAATACGAGTTACCTAACAAGTTTTACAGATTAGATAGCAGACGTAATCTTCGTTACTCTTCTCGTCCAACTCTTTCCCATTGATAAATCGCGGAATCGAAGTTTCTCCCGAGATATTCGGTTTCGCGCGAATGCCGGACGACCTTCTTCTCGTGTCCGTGAACCCGACCGACCAATTATTGTTTATTGCCGGCCGAGCGACAGTTCTTACGCGCCAACCATCGTGAGGATTACGGCTAATCGTCGCTTGAACGATGCCAATTAGGGTAATACTCGCCGTAAGAATCCAGGACGAATCGTCGAACACCAAGAGTACTAACTCTGCCGTATCCTCTGCAAGACGAGGATGCGGCGAAATGTCATGCGCTTTATATATACCGAGTCCTTTGTTCCTTTCCTAGATTACAACGATAATAAACTATAATAATTGATACTAACAGAGAAGTGCAAGGGTATAAATATAGGGTATTTTATCGCCGAGAAAACCGCCGCGGGTTTTTTTGAAAAATGCGAAAATTACGCACCAAGACTCGTAAAAGCCAGCCGGTCGGTAACTATTTACAGATTAAATTAATCGAATAAGAAGAACGAGAGCGCGGGCGCAGGACGCGCGTAGGATTAAGAAAAAGTAAGAGAGGAAAAAAAAGAGAACATGGGAGGAAGACGTTGCGCAACGTTGTGCAATCGTCTAACGAGCAAGCCGACGCAACTGGAACGAATTTCACCGTTGGTAGCGACGCTAGCTAGCGCGCCGTTGCACTCGTTGCACAATGAATTTGCATTCGCGAGATAGATAGCGAAGAGGACCGGAGTTGATGAGATGACGACGTCGCTCCTCTCCGTGCTCCTAGGTATCCGCTAATTTCTTTAATTACCGCCGCGGTCGGGCGTAATTAATGGCAGCCAGGGAATAAGTCGCTCGAGTTTCCGCGTTACGGACTATGTAATGAGGTAAACTCTCCTCCATCGACTACTCGCCGCTCCAGGCTGAAAGCTGAGAGCTGAAGGAGAGGCTGACGCGGAAATTGCCAAGTCTCGCGTAGAAGGATAGAGAGAGGCCGTACCGGGGCTGTTCTCTCAGCGAGACGCGCCTTCGATAACGAGGATCCGTGTAACAATGTGTCCCGCGGCTTTGCTACGCGATATTAGGATTATTCGTATCGAGCGCGATACCGCGTTACGGAAATATTAATGAATGCTGAGGGCGTTACGATCGTGATATCCCGCGATGGCAGCCTCGTTAAATCGTGAGTCGCGTATATTGGTAATATCGCTAACTTATCTATTTATACAATTTATTTTACACGCTCGTTTCTCTGTGATTAGAAGCTGCGCGATATTATTTTGCGCAATCTTGTGCCACAAGCGCGTTTCCTTAGGGCCCAGTCTGCCCTAGCAGTATGAAAAATTGAAGATTTTTAGAAACTTTGTTTTGAATATTAATAGAAATTGATTTTGTTGGCGTCTTACATAGGTTTTTATCGATGTTCAAATAGTAGTTTTTATTTTTTTAAATTAGATTCAGTATTTCAAAAATATTCTACGGAATGGATTAAAATTAAACTGAAATTTTTCGTTTCAAACAATTACACGCAGAGCATCATGTCACACCGTTCAACTATGCATTTTTGAACATGCTATATATATTGAACAAAAAAAAAAAAAAAAAAAAAAAGCTAAATATCCAAGATTTAAAAATACTGACGCATTGTTTAAGCATCAATAAAAACTAAATACAAACACATGACATCGAAAAGATCAATTTTTAATATTCTTCAAAAAAAAATTCCTAAAAATCAATTTCTTCATTCTGCTAGAATAGACTGGGCCCTTAACTGCAACGAAACGAGGAAACACTGCGGCCGCGTACAATGTCGTCCAGTGCGCGAATGTCGATGACCCTCGAAGAAGTCAGGAGCAAGAATGTAGAGGACAGAATCGCACGAGAGAGAGAGAGAGAAGACGAAGCGAAAGCGACGATGCTTAGAGGGAGAGGAGCTAAATCCTGAAGGAGGAGGAGACGGAGGGAGAGGAAGGATTCGTTCTGGTCGTTACGTATGAGCGGGGTCGTCGGACTGACCGTCCGACGTGTTTAGTAGTTAGGAATAGATCTAATGGATGCCGTAAAGGACTATGACGCCGGCGTTAGCGCCGATTTCCTGGTGCGCCTCCGCATCGCAGGGCAACCGCCACGGGCCCTCGCGCGCTTGACCCCCGTCAGGGTCGTTGATCCGCGTTACGTGGTGCACGCAGTTTTAATGGGCCCGCGTAGAGATTTGAGCGACGCGCCACGCTCCGTAAATCCGCGTTCGTAGGAACGGGACTTTCCCTCCCGCTCGAAATTACGCATTCGCGGGCGAGAGCGAGAAATGCATAGTTTTCGCGCGCGCGGGCTTTAATTAGAATCTCGACGAATCTGTATCGGATAAATAGCATTACAATGTACATACGAATGGTATGAGAAATACGATATATCGATTATTCAACGAACATTGCTAAATCGTCGTTTCGGACGTCGTCGCGAATCGTGTTTATTTAGTTTTACGTCGAACAGCGTTAAAGCAATTGATGCGTGTGTTTTCGATCAGCCATCCGATAATCTTGAATCCCGCACTATGTCGGGTATGTCGTTGCTCTTTATAATTCTTAACGCTCAGAGTTTCTACGATAATATATATATATATATTCACATCTACTTTCTTGTATCTTAATTATACTTTGGCAATAAAATTCAATCGGCTAACGTTTCCAGAAAACTGTCCGAGTTAATTTTTGTCCCCGCGATAGAAGCATTAGCTGCGCGAAAAAAAGACAAGAGAGGAAATCCTACGCGAGATAGCGAGAGCGCTTGTCGCGCATATGTAGCCGCTGTTGCACCTGTGGCATATATGTTCGCGAGTGTGAGCACAGCGACATAATATGTCCGGAGAAGCGCTTAAATATGCGCGTCTCTCGAGTCATACGCACCTATACCAAGTATCCGCGAGAGACGCTACGGAGAAAGTATGTACTTTCTACAGCATCCGCGCGGGACTACCGTGTTAAGCCGTCGTCGAAACGCTTTCGTTTGCGCGAACAAAAAGGGTCCTGTACTTTAGTATATATGGAGTCTAATCGTATATCGATTGCATTTTTGACGAAATCGAGATTTTTCTCCAAGAAATATATATCGATTCATTAATGGCTTCAATCTTAAGCTCAATTATTTTTTAAGAACGAATGATTATAAATTAACATCAAGTCGTAACAGGAGCCTAAGATCTGTACCGACACGAAAAATATTGCCGTGGAACGGTACTCGCAAATAATAACCACCGTGCCCGCTGCTTTAAGAGAAGCAAACATCGTGAAAGTATTGTAGCGTCACTAAATATTAAGGTACACGCAGTAGCCAGACAGAACGAAAGTAACCGATTAAGGGTCCGTCCCGTTTCCCTACCAACGGGAAGATCGATCTTGGAGGATTTAGGTCGGCGCCGCGAAGAAGGTAAACAAGCAAAAAAAAAAAAAAAAAATTTAATGGCATCGGAAAGTCGCGCGAGAGTCGATATTCGTAGCGTCCGTAACTTCGTTTCGCGGTAGTTTAAAACTAACATAAATACGATCGATAAAATTCTGTGACGCGATCGATTTGCCACGATTCTCGCGTCAAAGATAATCGCGAGATGTTACGCGAGAGAGAAAGAGCAGAGCCGTGAATCTCTTTGATCGTGGAAGCACGACGATGGAACGATCGGGCCTCCTTCGAGGTCGACTCTTCGTGGTTCGCGGAGTTCGTAGACCAGTCGCTGATGCGATTGATGGTTTTCGCGGAAGGAGGAGATGGAAAAGGAGAGAGGAGAAGAACGCTGCACAGTAATGTCATCGGTAGATCCTTGGCCGTGGATCCACCAGTCGACTTGATCCCTGGGGCGTAAAATTGGACTGTCGCCACCGCCCGCGAACTTGAACGGGGTAGCTCTTCTCTCCTCTCGATTTCCTTTCCTCCCTCCTCGTAAACGCCGCTCGCGCGGATCCGGACCTCCTCGAAGAGGCCTCTTCTTGCCGCGCTCAGGTATGCCAGCGGACGCTTGATGATGTTAACGTCGCAAAAAGGGCCAGTTACCGGAGATTCATCTTCGCTTCTTACGGAAGCCGCGGCAAAGCCGTCGTTAAAAATCGGTAGGCGCGCGGAATGATGTTGCGACTTGCTCCGCGAGATAGAAACTCCGTAGAAACTTGCAAGCGATCCGGGGAATTAGCGTCCTGTTTCTTGATCCCTCTCTTCCCCCCCCCCCCTCCCCATCTTCATTCGTCCAATCCAGTTTTGTCCTGGAGCAAATCTGCTCGTCGCAATCCGGATCTAATGCGATTCGTGCGAACGCGGCTGGCTTCTCTTTCTCTCTCTAGGATGTATAGGCATCTCGCAATTCACAATCTTTTGCGGATAGCTCGCGCAGTCGCTTACTTAGAAAATGGTATAATTGCGAGTTTCTCCCAAGCGCATATTACGAATTTTAATGAAGTCTAAACTGATATTTCGAGTCAGGTCGAGGTGAGGTGCCGTTAGAATGCAAAATGCTGGCAAATGTTGCCGCGAGCGAGCCGATCTGGCGCAAGCCGGCGGCGGTAATGATAGACGAGGGAGAAGCCGCGCGGTAGTCGCGAGATGATGTTTTGCTTTTAGCCGGGGGTCATCCTTAAAAGAGAAGACGGGCCCGGGTCTCTCCTCCGTCCTTCGTCCCCTCCTTTAAAGCCCGTCGGGCTTAAACGCGCGTTCACGCTCGGTTCCTCATACGTGAGGGGAGCGCAGACGGCGGAGATGAGGGGGCGTTTCGTAGATCTACGCGCTCGTGAAAAGCGGTCGTGAAGGATCACGAGTGCCATTAGCTTACACGCCGATCTTTAAGCCACCGGTCGGTCGCTCGATCGGCAAGAAGAGAGGTATCCGCTAAATTAAAGACTTTACAGACTATTGAGCACACCGCTCGTTCCGCGCTTTGCGTCTCTCGCGCGTCGCACGGTCCCGCGATCTTTGATCCGCGGCGGTAAATTCTTTCGATACACCGACTCCACCTCTATCGTCTCTCTTCCTTCTTCCCCCCCTCCCCCCCATTGTTCGAGAGAGATAGCACGGTAGTCGTGCTCGGTCGTTTCCCGTCGTTAATTTCGCTCCGGTGACAAGGCCCATCGGCGCGCCGGAGTTCGCTCAATTTTGCGAGCTCCTCGATAACGCATTCCGGAATCCGTTCCTCGCGTTCCGCGGGAGATGATGCGTCCGCGGAATGTTCGAAGCGTAATAACCGCCCTCCTCCGACGATTAATGAGCCGCTTTCATCGGATCGGATCTCTCGGAATGGGAAGACGCGATGCGCGACGAAATGACGTTTATCTCGACGAGCTAGCTTTTCTACGTTATCCATATAGAGTCTGTTAATTATACGGCAAAAAATTTGATATTAACTGCCTCATTACATATCATCGCGAAGTGATTCGCAAAATTACGATAATATAAATTCACTGGTTTTTTTTTTTTTTTTTTTTTTTTTAATTTATTTATTTACGCATATAAAATTGACGAAATATTATATTTTATATTATGCGCGAGAGGTGAGATACTATATAATTGAAAAGTTTTTACAACTATTATTTTTGTCTCTATACATTAAGCGAGAAATGGCGCATATACGGCCGCTATCTCCGATTTCTCCGCGGAAATGCAAAATAATATCGCAAGCGGATAAAATAGGCGAGCCACACGAGCACATTAATTCCCGCATCGAGTAGAACCCCGCGGGAATATCCCGCGTTCGAAGCACAGCGCTCGACACACTCGTGACATAAGAAAACATCGCGCTCTCGGGAAGCACATGTCCTCGATAAGATCTGCCTGGTTGATTGAAACGCCGTTCCTAGGAATGAAATGTTCGCTCTAGCGAAAAGTAATGTAGTTTTTCCCATTAATCAACTCGCGCTCTCTCTCTCTCTCTCTCTCTCTCTCTCTCTCTCTCTCTCTCTCTCTCTCTCTCTCTCTCTCTCTCTCTCTCTCTCTCTCTCTCGACGACATATGCATAATGCGCCGCGACCTAATGACAATATTACGTTTTATGAAAGATACAAATACGAAAAGTTTGATCGCATCGAAATTGTCGGCGATTCTCGGAGAAAACAAGCTGCTTTCGTTAACGACTCCAAAGCACGCTCTCTCGCGACTTCTCTTCTCGGGGTTTCTCCGCAGATGATACAGAGCGATGGTGGAATACTTGATCAAGGCTAATGACGCCTGCGTCATTTAATCCTGACCTTGGCAAGCGCGATCGAGATGGAAACCTCTCGACCCGTCCGTCCATATGTACTCTCACGATCCCTCGCGCATTCTTCTGTCTGTCATGACCGTGACTTTCCTCGGATTTCTCCGTCAGAGAGTAGTCGCGTACGGAGAACCAGGCGGAGGTTAATGACGGCGGCCAGGGGTACGCATCGCGAGGAATTTGCCTCGCTCGGGAGGGATGCCGCGGAAAGAAATCGGGTTAACCTTTCGAGTCGTGCCTACGCCTGTAATAGATCACGACTTTTCACTCGCACGAGGCAGGTCTAATGAGAAAGGCCTCTCTCGGATCGTCTCTCGGAGATTCGCGATGCATGTTAATCTACGTCTACGGTTTCGAATTGGCTGTGATTATAAGCCTGTATCTTGTAAAAGTCGACATTTAAAAAACACGTAATATATATGTAATTCGATTCCGAACTTGTTATTTGCTCTGTATTGTTTAATGGTTACGATGTAAGAAGCAAAATCCGCGCGAATTACTCGAACATTAGCATCGAATTACACTCAACATTGATGGCGATTAAGTAATTCGCCAACTAATAGATTGGCACTTAACACCAATCATAGCCAGGCGTTATTACTCGCACGCGAATGTAATCTCGGGATGTTTAACCGGGTTATTGGCCGCCGCAACGAGATGCAATCTTAATCTCGGTCGTGCAGCTTAAGCGTTGACCCTGTTAATGACACGAATAGTCGATATTATCGAAGGCTTCGGTTCGGTAGCGGCCTGCCAGGCGTTAAATTGCATCTGCAGGATGCACCAAGGAAAAGGGGTGCATATAAACGAATAATTGAAGTCGTATGATTTTTTTTTTTAAAAAACCTTTTATCGATCCATCAAACCGCGATTATTCTCGATTGCATTACGTCGAATTCGCTCGATATTAACAATTAGAATCTGCCGTTGTTTCTGAAATTTTTCTCGCATAATCTTGAAACAATTTCAACGTGATATTTTGCCGAATGATTATTCGCGAAACGCGAATCTCTTCAAGTCAAACATCAGTTCTCCACGCGTGGCAACAAAAGACTTCATTACCGCGTCGCATCCTCGTCGATCTGTCACTACGTTTCATTCGGCTGAAAGCCGACGAAGGCGACGCAATGACGTTTCCGCGAGTCCGATAGGCGATAGGTGCGTAAGCAAGAGAAGTCGTTTCTCAATTTCCACGTTAAATCATATATTACTGCAATGTAAATCGATCGATTACAATATTTCGATTAATCCGAATTAATCATCCGTTAATGAAATATAGCACCATAAATAAATGTTTGACAATATTGCGCGCATTAATAATGTCACGTAAGTTTTTCTTAGGTACGTCTTCTCTTATCATCTTGAAAGCAATATTTACTATAAACTCGCGCGGTTTGGTATATCACCCAAAGTTTTGGCCGACACCTGCGCGTCTGCGAAGGGGATATTGTAAGAAACAAAATCCACCGTAACAGACAGACGGCAGCTGCAACAGACAGGTGGAAGGACCGAATCGCAACTTCGAAATTTATGCAACGAGCCCGCTCGACTTTCATTCGTTAGATTAAAGCGCGTGCGATTGCCTCACAGATGCATCCATTCCGTGGATAAAAAAGCGCGATAATTTAAGCTATATTTTAAAAATCACACCTGTCGATCCGTTAAAAAAGAACAAATCAAATTTTATTATAGATTTTATACAGCTCTCAAATAATATAGCGTACATAAAATTAGACCGAATAGCAAATAATTGAGTACTCTGCGTTGATACCACTGCTT
>NW_027223622.1:12500-13818 GCF_030449975.1 Polyergus mexicanus | reverse complement strand
GTTTGTGACAACGATTCTTCCACGCGCGGCTCGCAGCCGCTAATAGGAGGAAATGTAAGCCGATCGAATCTCGTTCGAGTTGTCTGCTTGCAAACAACGAATAAGATCGGCGCGGATCGCGTCATCTTCGATCGCCGGGGACGCGAGATACATTGCGAGCGAGTGTGCGCGTACACGTACATCTCTATCACCCACATCCTTCAAATTTTCTCTCCGCATATCGTGTGTTATGCACGGATATGGGATACGACGGGGCGAATCGGATTCGACGAGTACACGACGACGCGTGCCGGTCCCCTATATTCGTTTTCGAGAATTTCGTGGACTCGGACAAGCGGTCGGCTCGCGATTCACCCGCGTTAAGGAGGGCTCTCTCGCTCTTTTCTCTCCGCGTACCGCCGGGCGACGACGCGCCGCGGTTCTCTCCTACCGTTTGCGCGGAAGGTGGCGCGCACCAAGACTCGCGCGTAAGAGGCGCGAGCGCGCGCTGGCGCACCGGGAGACCGCGAGAGGGATAACGCAACGTGTGTGCGCGTGTCTTCTACTCCCTCTCTCCTTCGACAGTTTCCGGGCGCGCGCGCGCAGGCTCCCTATCTTTACTTACTGCGTGTGTGCGTACGCTGCTCTCACTCTTCCTTTTCCTCGGTGTTATTTCAGACGACGCCAAGGGGCCGCCTCTCGGGACGGCTCGTCTCGGGCGAACGTCCAACTATCGCTCGTACACCGTTTGCGCGAACGGGCACGGTGGCCCGGCGCGCAAAGGCGCAAGCAGTTTCGAGGTACTAAAACGACCCTCAGCCAGGCGTGGTCCGGGAATTGTATCCGTGGACCGCAATGTGCGTTCGAAATGTCGATGTTCATGTGTCCTGCAGTTCACAAGTTGACGCGCAATTAGCTGCGTTCTTCATCGACCCACGAGCCAAGTGATCCACCGTTCAGGGTAATCGTTTTGCAATTCTTGCGTTCAACGAACGCTTCGTTCATCCATCTTAGTCTCCTCTCCGAAGAGAGAGAGATAAAATCGTTGGCCCTTCGATCAGCCTGGCCGCGCGCGTCCGAGCACGCGCGCGGACCGCCGCCACCGCTGGGGAGGCTACGGCACAAAAGTTGTTTCGCGATCGGAGCGTCTCTTCCCCGTACATATAATATAATAATATATATATTTGGAAGAGCCGGGGCGGAATGTTCTTTGAAGAAACCGTCGGACTTGATCGGGTGTGATCCGTCCTCTCGCCCGTTCGTCCGATAGCCGCGCGCTCGCGTACAAACACGCTGACCGCTGCCCCGGTGCGGGGAGGGGCGCGTTCACGAGCGTTGC
>NW_027223622.1:7500-10000 GCF_030449975.1 Polyergus mexicanus | reverse complement strand
CGACACTCTCTATCTACTTACTTACTTATTACGCAACACACTTTATGCGTGCGTCTCGTCTTCG
Source organism: Polyergus mexicanus (assembly GCF_030449975.1). Classification (NCBI taxonomy): domain Eukaryota; kingdom Metazoa; phylum Arthropoda; class Insecta; order Hymenoptera; family Formicidae; genus Polyergus; species Polyergus mexicanus. The sequence goes on along the minus strand of NW_027223622.1, from coordinate 9,936 downwards.
TGAGAGGAGCGAGGCGGTCCGTGTATATAATAAACCTCCTCCTCTCTTACTTCAAGATCATTCTCCATTTTATATTGTGTATTATAAAAAGATCATACTCATTCTCATTCTCCCAATGTAAACGCGCGATCGCGAGGACCGCGCGATTTACCCTGACGCTAGATCGACGATGCCGATGCTTAGACGTCGAGGATAAATGTGCTATCGTGCTTTTAGCACGCACTTATATTTCGCTACGGCGTACAAAGCGTGCGGGAAGAACGTTGTAATCCGTCCTTCCACGCCACTCGTATCCGTGGAGTAAACGTTCGGTAAGCGCGACGATTCCGCTGCTGCGTCCAAGACGAGAGGGAATCGCGCGGCCAACACACTAGATGCGTGCGCGCCACATAAGAGCCATTCGGTCTTGCGACACCGACTCGTGGCAATGCTGTGCTCGTAATAAAAGTGTGTGCATAGAATAAGCGCCGAAGCGCGACACGTCGTACCCTCTTATAATACCCAACCGGACGGCCAGGCGGTCGGCGACGACACGGCTTTTTGCTTAGCGAGCGCGAGCTCGAGCTCGTCGAAATTTTGTCGACGAGAGCGTAAATACAATAGTCTCTTCCCTCATAGAGACGTTTTACTCGGACTCTGTCCGATAAAGCACAACACAAATCGCCGTTTGTGTTTTCTTCTCTCCTCTTAAACAATAATAAATCTCTCCTGTATCGTTCGTTTTAAACGTTCTCGAAAAGACAAGAACGCAAGAATCGTGCGAGCCGCGCGAAGAACGCGCAACCGCCCGTTCGTCCGATTCGGTTCGGTCCGACGCGCCGAGCGCGACGTACCTCTTATAATACCCAACCGAGCGGCCAGGCGGTCGGCGACGCACGGTACTACGCACGGTCGCTTATGAGTGCGAGCGTCGAAATACCCACGCGCTCGAGACTTTGTCGCTGAAAACGAAAGGCGAAAAAACATCGTTAAAAACATTGTTAGACGAAAAAACATTGTAAATATTATAAAAAGCGTTAAAAATCCGATCGCGGGCGGTACCTCCGATGTACGAAAAGCCGAAGATCGACAAAGTCCCGTCGCGGGCGGTACCTCCGGAGTACGGAAAGTCGAAAATCGTCAAAGTCCCGTCGCGGGCGGTACCTCCGGAATACGAAAAGTCGAAAAACGTCAAAGTCCCGTCGCGGGCGGTACCTCCGGCGCACGGACTGTCGACCACGCACCGACCCGTTTGCGGGCGGTACCTCCGGTTTACGGAAAGTCGAAAATCGTCAAAGTCCCGTCGCGGGCGGTACCTCCGGAATACGAAAAGTCGAAAAACGTCAAAGTCCCGTCGCGGGCGGTACCTCCGGCGCACGGACTGTCGACCACGCACCGACCCGTTTGCGGGCGGTACCTCCGGTTTACGGAAAGTCGAAAATCGTCAAAGTCCCGTCGCGGGCGGTACCTCCGGAATACGAAAAGTCGAAAAACGTCAAAGTCCCGTCGCGGGCGGTACCTCCGGCGCACGGACTGTCGACCACGCACCGACCCGTTTGCGGGCGGTACCTCCGGTTTACGGAAAGTCGAAAATCGTCAAAGTCCCGTCGCGGGCGGTACCTCCGGAATACGGAAAGTCGAAAAACGTCAAAGTCCCGTCGCGGGCGGTACCTCCGGCGCACGGACTGTCGACCACGCACCGATCCGTTTGCGGGCGGTACCTCCGGTTTACGGAAAGTCGAAAATCGTCAAAGTCCCGTCGCTGGCGGTATCTCCGGCGCACGGACTGTCGACCACGCACCGACCCGTTTGCGGGCGGTACCTCCGGTTTACGGAAAGTCGAAAATCGTCAAAGTCTCGTCGCTGGCGGTACCTCCGGCGCACGGACTGTCGACCACGCACCGACCCGTTTGCGGGCGGTACCTCCGGTTTACGGAAAGTCGAAAATCGTCAAAGTCCCGTCGCGGGCGGTACCTCCGGAATACGAAAAGTCGAAAAACGTCAAAGTCCCGTCGCGGGCGGTACCTCCGGCGCACGGACTGTCGACCACGCACCGACCCGTTTGCGGGCGGTACCTCCGGTTTACGGAAAGTCGAAAATCGTCAAAGTCCCGTCGCTGGCGGTATCTCCGGCGCACGGACTGTCGACCACGCACCGACCCGTTTGCGGGCGGTACCTCCGGTTTACGGAAAGTCGAAAATCGTCAAAGTCTCGTCGCTGGCGGTACCTCCGGCGCACGGACTGTCGACCACGCACCGATCCGTTTGCGGGCGGTACCTCCGGTTTACGGAAAGTCGAAAATCGTCAAAGTCCCGTCGCTGGCGGTATCTCCGGCGCACGGACTGTCGACCACGCACCGACCCGTTTGCGGGCGGTACCTCCGGTTTACGGAAAGTCGAAAATCGTCAAAGTCTCGTCGTTGGCGGTACCTCCGGCGCACGGACTGTCGACCACGCA
>NW_027223622.1:0-2500 GCF_030449975.1 Polyergus mexicanus | reverse complement strand
AGAGAGCGAGCGTCGGGAGAGCGGCAGCGCCGGCACAGCGGCTTCGCATTGTACTCGGAGGAGTGGCGAGGAGACGTGTTGTTTGTGACAACGATTCTTCCACGCGCGGCTCGCAGCCGCTAATAGGAGGAAATGTAAGCCGATCGAATCTCGTTCGAGTTGTCTGCTTGCAAACAACGAATAAGATCGGCGCGGATCGCGTCATCTTCGATCGCCGGGGACGCGAGATACATTGCGAGCGAGTGTGCGCGTACACGTACATCTCTATCACCCACATCCTTCAAATTTTCTCTCCGCATATCGTGTGTTATGCACGGATATGGGATACGACGGGGCGAATCGGATTCGACGAGTACACGACGACGCGTGCCGGTCCCCTATATTCGTTTTCGAGAATTTCGTGGACTCGGACAAGCGGTCGGCTCGCGATTCACCCGCGTTAAGGAGGGCTCTCTCGCTCTTTTCTCTCCGCGTACCGCCGGGCGACGACGCGCCGCGGTTCTCTCCTACCGTTTGCGCGGAAGGTGGCGCGCACCAAGACTCGCGCGTAAGAGGCGCGAGCGCGCGCTGGCGCACCGGGAGACCGCGAGAGGGATAACGCAACGTGTGTGCGCGTGTCTTCTACTCCCTCTCTCCTTCGACAGTTTCCGGGCGCGCGCGCGCAGGCTCCCTATCTTTACTTACTGCGTGTGTGCGTACGCTGCTCTCACTCTTCCTTTTCCTCGGTGTTATTTCAGACGACGCCAAGGGGCCGCCTCTCGGGACGGCTCGTCTCGGGCGAACGTCCAACTATCGCTCGTACACCGTTTGCGCGAACGGGCACGGTGGCCCGGCGCGCAAAGGCGCAAGCAGTTTCGAGGTACTAAAACGACCCTCAGCCAGGCGTGGTCCGGGAATTGTATCCGTGGACCGCAATGTGCGTTCGAAATGTCGATGTTCATGTGTCCTGCAGTTCACAAGTTGACGCGCAATTAGCTGCGTTCTTCATCGACCCACGAGCCAAGTGATCCACCGTTCAGGGTAATCGTTTTGCAATTCTTGCGTTCAACGAACGCTTCGTTCATCCATCTTAGTCTCCTCTCCGAAGAGAGAGAGATAAAATCGTTGGCCCTTCGATCAGCCTGGCCGCGCGCGTCCGAGCACGCGCGCGGACCGCCGCCACCGCTGGGGAGGCTACGGCACAAAAGTTGTTTCGCGATCGGAGCGTCTCTTCCCCGTACATATAATATAATAATATATATATTTGGAAGAGCCGGGGCGGAATGTTCTTTGAAGAAACCGTCGGACTTGATCGGGTGTGATCCGTCCTCTCGCCCGTTCGTCCGATAGCCGCGCGCTCGCGTACAAACACGCTGACCGCTGCCCCGGTGCGGGGAGGGGCGCGTTCACGAGCGTTGCGGACGCACGGACGGGCGTAGGTTACCACCGGTACGCGCTAACGCCGGATCGTAACTCTGCGCTTGGCAAGAGCGCGATCGGGAAAGCGTCTTCTGCTCCGAATCGCATTCATGTAATTTCGCAATTTGCGCAACGAGCCTCAACGGGTCGCGCGCGACGCGACGCGACGCCGGTTGCGGCTACGAAGCTTAAGGAGAGAGTCTCGGATAATCCTCTCCTCCTCCATCCCGCTCGCACGACGCCGACCGCACCGAAAAAGGCCGACGGCGCTCTGCTGCTGGCTTCCCTTTCTCTCTCGGGTCGTCGCAGAGGCGCGCGGCGTTCGACGCGCGTCGTCGTATTAGTACATGCGGGATATAATCCGTCAATTCCATTTTACTTTCGTATCTGTTTTCTTTGTCCATTCAGTCGCCGACTGCTGCGAGCGCGCGTCCAAAAGACTCGAGACGCAGAGCAGGACCTCCGGAACGTTAATGATCCTTCCGCAGGTTCACCTACGGAAACCTTGTTACGACTTTTACTTCCTCTAAATGATCAAGTTTGGTCATCTTCCCGGCAACATCGGCAATGCCGAGACATTGCCGCGCACCAGTCCGAAGACCTCACTAAATCATTCAATCGGTAGTAGCGACGGGCGGTGTGTACAAAGGGCAGGGACGTAATCAACGCGAGCTTATGACTCGCGCTTACTGGGAATTCCTCGTTCATGGGGAACAATTGCAAGCCCCAATCCCTAGCACGAAGGAGGTTCAGCGGGTTACCCGGGCCTTTCGGCCAGGGAACACACGCTGATTCCTTCAGTGTAGCGCGCGTGCGGCCCAGAACATCTAAGGGCATCACAGACCTGTTATTGCTCAATCTCGTGCGGCTAGAAGCCGCCTGTCCCTCTAAGAAGATTTGTTTGTACGTTGGTAGTAAAAACCCGCCAGCCGAAGCCGGGGGCCTTCGCGATACCATAAGGTACGCCTATTTAGCAGGCTAGAGTCTCGTTCGTTATCGGAATTAACCAGACAAATCGCTCCACCAACTAAGAACGGCCATGCACCACCACCCACCGAATCAAGAAAGAGCTATCAATCTGTCAATCCTTCCGGTGTCTGGG
>NW_027223621.1:0-13944 GCF_030449975.1 Polyergus mexicanus | reverse complement strand
AAACGTGTATCCGAATACGAACAAAGACGAAGAAGAAGACTGTTGCGACGGATTAGCAAGACAAGGAAATTTGCTTCTGCTAAATCAAAAGAAAGAAGAATTTTCTATTTAATGCGAACAATCAAGGGCGATGAAATAAGAAACCACTTGTACAAAAAATCACAGACATCTGCGGCTCCCGAGGCGTTGAAACATCAGAGACGAACTAGTATAGGAATTTAAAATTAAAATGTTAAAGTAATAAAATGAATAAACGATCAACGTTCTTTGTTGTAAACAATAATACGAATGGTAGTTAACAGTGAAAATAATATAGACGTAACTTATAATATTATAGACAATAATATTCTCTTATTTTATTACTGGCTATAATATTCCAAGGCCGACTTGGCTTCGGCGAGAAAGTTTTTTAATCACGGGACGATCACGAGAGCCGACTTGCTTTGATCACGACTATATTATCTTTCTCTCGTCTCTTCGGTGAAGCGGGCGATGCCGTGATATCGATAGTGACCACGCCGTGTCCCGAACCTAAGCATCCGACAACCCTAGATAGAATAAATCCTTAATTCTTGATTTCCGAGAACCTTATAATACGGCCAGCCTGACACTACGTACGATATTGTGCGACGCTTGTCCAAATACAAAAACATAAAATACACTATACTTAAACGATCAAATAATTCTTATAAGTTAATTGATAAAATAAACTTTGCTTCGTACATTGATCGCAGTTTTCTTCTCCATCATTACGCTGTTCCAGTTGAATCAGGGTTACCTCCATGTTGGATCCGAAACATTCATTTATCTGCGGACAGTAGCTTTCTATAGATTCCGCATTTTAGTATAACCCTCGTTCATTTTCGTTATTAAATATTTTTTTCAAATTTTTCAAGTACGCGTCTGCGCCGCTAGGAGGCTTTGGCGCGGATAACTTTCCCGAATGTGAAAATCACTTCCCAGGTTATAAAGCGAGTGCGTTTGGGGTATCCGCCATGAGACGGCGAAAAGATGGAGACGTTGAAGAAACTTTGTAAAAGACTGCTGCACATCGACTTTATTTTTGGCTTATACGACGAAAGTAAAATTGATTTTTTAAAAGAATTACCTATCGAAATATCGAGCACTGTAATGGCAATGCTAGACTGGAGAACTCTACAATATGTTGCGATGGTTAGTCGTAGCTGGAAACGTGTATCCGAATACGAACAAAGACGAAGAAGAAGACTGTTGCGACGGATTAGCAAGACAAGGAAATTTGCTTCTGCTAAATCAAAAGAAAAAAGAATTTTCTATTTAATACGAACAATCAAGGGCGATGAAATAAGAAACCACTTGTACAAAAAATCACAGACATCTGCGGCTCCCGAGGCGTTGAAACATCAGAGACGAACTAGTATAAGAATTTAAAATTAAAATGTTAAAGTAATAAAATGAATAAACGATCAACGTTCTTTGTTGTAAACAATAATACGAATGGTAGTTAACAGTGAAAATAATATAGACGTAACTTATAATATTATAGACAATAATATTCTCTTATTTTATTACTGGCTATAATATTCCAAGGCCGACTTGGCTTCGGCGAGAAAGTTTTTTAATCACGGGACGATCACGAGAGCCGACTTGCTCTGATCACGACTATATTATCTTTCTCTCGTCTCTTCGGTGAAGCGGGCGATGCCGTGATATCGATAGTGACCACGCCGTGTCCCGAACCTAAGCATCCGACAACCCTAGATAGAATAAATCCTTAATTCATGATTTCCGAGAACCTTATAATAAGGCCAGCCTGACACTACGTACGATATTGTGCGACGCTTGTCCAAATACAAAAACAAAATACACTATACTTAAACGATCATATAATTCTTATAAGTTAATTGATAAAATAAACTTTGCTTCGTACATTGATCGCAGTTTTCTTCTCCATCATTACGCTGTTCCAGTTGAATCAGGGTTACCTCCATGTTGGATCCGAAACATTCATTTATCTGCGGACAGTAGCTTTCTATAGATTCCGCATTTTAGTATAACCCTCGTTCATTTTCGTTATTAAATATTTTTTTCAAATTTTTCAAGTACGCGTCTGCGCCGAGTGGCCTTCACTTGGACACAGTACAATTGGACACGGTGCAAATGGACACGTTACAAATGGACACGAGATTGTGCACACGGTTCAATTGGACACAGTGCATTTGGACACAGTAATTTTGGATACAGTAGCTTTTGGACACATAAGAAAATACGCATCGTTTACTTGGACACCGCTCAATTGGACACTGTTCATTTGGACACCGTTCGTTTGGACACAGAAAGATGCGCACCGTTCATTTGGACACCGTTCGTTTGGACACCGTTATTTGCCCACCGTTCGTTTGGACACCGTTCATTTGCCCACCGTTCGTTTGGACACCGTTCATTTGCCCACTGTTCGTTTGGACACCGTTCATTTCCCCACCGTTCGTTTGGACACCGTTTATTTGTACACAGAAACATGCGCACTGTTTGTTTGAATATGTAACAGATGGAGAGAAATAAAAATCATTTTGGGAAAATATAATCAGTATTCTTATAACACTTTATACTGGTAAATCTATGTAAAATATGAAATCGTGAAAAGGAGATACACTTGAAGGTTATAATATCTGTCAAAATAAAATATATTCATACTTATATATCTCTGATACTGATGTCATTAATTTTACATTGCTTTTAGCACTTTGTTTAGCCTTTCGCATATTTGGATGTCATGCATGGATACAGTGGGTTCCGCCCCCCCTGCGGGGGGGCTCCACTTCCGAAAGATATAACCTAACCCAAACCTATTTCTTATTTAAAACAAAAATTTGGTGTGGATTACGTCGTATAATTTAAATCAAATTTTGGTGTCCAAACGAACGGTGTCCAAACGAACGGTGGGCAAATGAACGGTGTCCAAACGAACGGTGGGCAAATGAACGGTGTCCAAACGAACAGTGGGCAAATGAACGGTGTCCAAACGAACGGTGGGCAAATGAACGGTGTCCAAACGAACGGTGGGCAAATAACGGTGTCCAAACGAACGGTGTCCAAATGAACGGTGCGCATCTTTCTGTGTCCAAACGAACGGTGTTCAAATGAACAGTGTCCAATTGAGCGGTGTCCAAGTAAACGATGCGTATTTTCTTATGTGTCCAAAAGCTACTGTAACCAAAATTACTGTGTCCAAATGCACTGTGTCCAATTGAACCGTGTGCAAAATCTCGTGTCCATTTGTAACGTGTCCATTTGCACCGTGTCCAATTGTACTGTGTCCAAGTGCACCACTCCCGTCTGCGCCGCTAGGAGGCTTTGGCGCGGATAACTTTCCCGAATGTGAAAATCACTTCCCAGGTTATAAAGCGAGTGCGTTTGGGGTATCCGCCATGAGACGGCGAAAAGATGGAGACGTTGAAGAAACTTTGTAAAAGACTGCTGCACATCGACTTTATTTTTGGCTTATACGACGAAAGTAAAATTGATTTTTTAAAAGAATTACCTATCGAAATATCGAGCACTGTAATGGCAATGCTAGACTGGAGAACTCTACAATATGTTGCGATGGTTAGTCGTAGCTGGAAACGTGTATCCGAATACGAACAAAGACGAAGAAGAAGACTGTTGCGACGGATTAGCAAGACAAGGAAATTTGCTTCTGCTAAATCAAAAGAAAGAAGAATTTTCTATTTAATGCGAACAATCAAGGGCGATGAAATAAGAAACCACTTGTACAAAAAATCACAGACATCTGCGGCTCCCGAGGCGTTGAAACATCAGAGACGAACTAGTATAGGAATTTAAAATTAAAATGTTAAAGTAATAAAATGAATAAACGATCAACGTTCTTTGTTGTAAACAATAATACGAATGGTAGTTAACAGTGAAAATAATATAGACGTAACTTATAATATTATAGACAATAATATTCTCTTATTTTATTACTGGCTATAATATTCCAAGGCCGACTTGGCTTCGGCGAGAAAGTTTTTTAATCACGGGACGATCACGAGAGCCGACTTGCTTTGATCACGACTATATTATCTTTCTCTCGTCTCTTCGGTGAAGCGGGCGATGCCGTGATATCGATAGTGACCACGCCGTGTCCCGAACCTAAGCATCCGACAACCCTAGATAGAATAAATCCTTAATTCTTGATTTCCGAGAACCTTATAATACGGCCAGCCTGACACTACGTACGATATTGTGCGACGCTTGTCCAAATACAAAAACATAAAATACACTATACTTAAACGATCAAATAATTCTTATAAGTTAATTGATAAAATAAACTTTGCTTCGTACATTGATCGCAGTTTTCTTCTCCATCATTACGCTGTTCCAGTTGAATCAGGGTTACCTCCATGTTGGATCCGAAACATTCATTTATCTGCGGACAGTAGCTTTCTATAGATTCCGCATTTTAGTATAACCCTCGTTCATTTTCGTTATTAAATATTTTTTTCAAATTTTTCAAGTACGCGTCTGCGCCGCTAGGAGGCTTTGGCGCGGATAACTTTCCCGAATGTGAAAATCACTTCCCAGGTTATAAAGCGAGTGCGTTTGGGGTATCCGCCATGAGACGGCGAAAAGATGGAGACGTTGAAGAAACTTTGTAAAAGACTGCTGCACATCGACTTTATTTTTGGCTTATACGACGAAAGTAAAATTGATTTTTTAAAAGAATTACCTATCGAAATATCGAGCACTGTAATGGCAATGCTAGACTGGAGAACTCTACAATATGTTGCGATGGTTAGTCGTAGCTGGAAACGTGTATCCGAATACGAACAAAGACGAAGAAGAAGACTGTTGCGACGGATTAGCAAGACAAGGAAATTTGCTTCTGCTAAATCAAAAGAAAGAAGAATTTTCTATTTAATGCGAACAATCAAGGGCGATGAAATAAGAAACCACTTGTACAAAAAATCACAGACATCTGCGGCTCCCGAGGCGTTGAAACATCAGAGACGAACTAGTATAGGAATTTAAAATTAAAATGTTAAAGTAATAAAATGAATAAACGATCAACGTTCTTTGTTGTAAACAATAATACGAATGGTAGTTAACAGTGAAAATAATATAGACGTAACTTATAATATTATAGACAATAATATTCTCTTATTTTATTACTGGCTATAATATTCCAAGGCCGACTTGGCTTCGGCGAGAAAGTTTTTTAATCACGGGACGATCACGAGAGCCGACTTGCTTTGATCACGACTATATTATCTTTCTCTCGTCTCTTCGGTGAAGCGGGCGATGCCGTGATATCGATAGTGACCACGCCGTGTCCCGAACCTAAGCATCCGACAACCCTAGATAGAATAAATCCTTAATTCTTGATTTCCGAGAACCTTATAATACGGCCAGCCTGACACTACGTACGATATTGTGCGACGCTTGTCCAAATACAAAAACATAAAATACACTATACTTAAACGATCAAATAATTCTTATAAGTTAATTGATAAAATAAACTTTGCTTCGTACATTGATCGCAGTTTTCTTCTCCATCATTACGCTGTTCCAGTTGAATCAGGGTTACCTCCATGTTGGATCCGAAACATTCATTTATCTGCGGACAGTAGCTTTCTATAGATTCCGCATTTTAGTATAACCCTCGTTCATTTTCGTTATTAAATATTTTTTTCAAATTTTTCAAGTACGCGTCTGCGCCGCTAGGAGGCTTTGGCGCGGATAACTTTCCCGAATGTGAAAATCACTTCCCAGGTTATAAAGCGAGTGCGTTTGGGGTATCCGCCATGAGACGGCGAAAAGATGGAGACGTTGAAGAAACTTTGTAAAAGACTGCTGCACATCGACTTTATTTTTGGCTTATACGACGAAAGTAAAATTGATTTTTTAAAAGAATTACCTATCGAAATATCGAGCACTGTAATGGCAATGCTAGACTGGAGAACTCTACAATATGTTGCGATGGTTAGTCGTAGCTGGAAACGTGTATCCGAATACGAACAAAGACGAAGAAGAAGACTGTTGCGACGGATTAGCAAGACAAGGAAATTTGCTTCTGCTAAATCAAAAGAAAAAAGAATTTTCTATTTAATACGAACAATCAAGGGCGATGAAATAAGAAACCACTTGTACAAAAAATCACAGACATCTGCGGCTCCCGAGGCGTTGAAACATCAGAGACGAACTAGTATAAGAATTTAAAATTAAAATGTTAAAGTAATAAAATGAATAAACGATCAACGTTCTTTGTTGTAAACAATAATACGAATGGTAGTTAACAGTGAAAATAATATAGACGTAACTTATAATATTATAGACAATAATATTCTCTTATTTTATTACTGGCTATAATATTCCAAGGCCGACTTGGCTTCGGCGAGAAAGTTTTTTAATCACGGGACGATCACGAGAGCCGACTTGCTCTGATCACGACTATATTATCTTTCTCTCGTCTCTTCGGTGAAGCGGGCGATGCCGTGATATCGATAGTGACCACGCCGTGTCCCGAACCTAAGCATCCGACAACCCTAGATAGAATAAATCCTTAATTCATGATTTCCGAGAACCTTATAATAAGGCCAGCCTGACACTACGTACGATATTGTGCGACGCTTGTCCAAATACAAAAACAAAATACACTATACTTAAACGATCATATAATTCTTATAAGTTAATTGATAAAATAAACTTTGCTTCGTACATTGATCGCAGTTTTCTTCTCCATCATTACGCTGTTCCAGTTGAATCAGGGTTACCTCCATGTTGGATCCGAAACATTCATTTATCTGCGGACAGTAGCTTTCTATAGATTCCGCATTTTAGTATAACCCTCGTTCATTTTCGTTATTAAATATTTTTTTCAAATTTTTCAAGTACGCGTCTGCGCCGAGTGGCCTTCACTTGGACACAGTACAATTGGACACGGTGCAAATGGACACGTTACAAATGGACACGAGATTGTGCACACGGTTCAATTGGACACAGTGCATTTGGACACAGTAATTTTGGATACAGTAGCTTTTGGACACATAAGAAAATACGCATCGTTTACTTGGACACCGCTCAATTGGACACTGTTCATTTGGACACCGTTCGTTTGGACACAGAAAGATGCGCACCGTTCATTTGGACACCGTTCGTTTGGACACCGTTATTTGCCCACCGTTCGTTTGGACACCGTTCATTTGCCCACCGTTCGTTTGGACACCGTTCATTTGCCCACTGTTCGTTTGGACACCGTTCATTTCCCCACCGTTCGTTTGGACACCGTTTATTTGTACACAGAAACATGCGCACTGTTTGTTTGAATATGTAACAGATGGAGAGAAATAAAAATCATTTTGGGAAAATATAATCAGTATTCTTATAACACTTTATACTGGTAAATCTATGTAAAATATGAAATCGTGAAAAGGAGATACACTTGAAGGTTATAATATCTGTCAAAATAAAATATATTCATACTTATATATCTCTGATACTGATGTCATTAATTTTACATTGCTTTTAGCACTTTGTTTAGCCTTTCGCATATTTGGATGTCATGCATGGATACAGTGGGTTCCGCCCCCCCTGCGGGGGGGCTCCACTTCCGAAAGATATAACCTAACCCAAACCTATTTCTTATTTAAAACAAAAATTTGGTGTGGATTACGTCGTATAATTTAAATCAAATTTTGGTGTCCAAACGAACGGTGTCCAAACGAACGGTGGGCAAATGAACGGTGTCCAAACGAACGGTGGGCAAATGAACGGTGTCCAAACGAACAGTGGGCAAATGAACGGTGTCCAAACGAACGGTGGGCAAATGAACGGTGTCCAAACGAACGGTGGGCAAATAACGGTGTCCAAACGAACGGTGTCCAAATGAACGGTGCGCATCTTTCTGTGTCCAAACGAACGGTGTTCAAATGAACAGTGTCCAATTGAGCGGTGTCCAAGTAAACGATGCGTATTTTCTTATGTGTCCAAAAGCTACTGTAACCAAAATTACTGTGTCCAAATGCACTGTGTCCAATTGAACCGTGTGCAAAATCTCGTGTCCATTTGTAACGTGTCCATTTGCACCGTGTCCAATTGTACTGTGTCCAAGTGCACCACTCCCGTCTGCGCCGCTAGGAGGCTTTGGCGCGGATAACTTTCCCGAATGTGAAAATCACTTCCCAGGTTATAAAGCGAGTGCGTTTGGGGTATCCGCCATGAGACGGCGAAAAGATGGAGACGTTGAAGAAACTTTGTAAAAGACTGCTGCACATCGACTTTATTTTTGGCTTATACGACGAAAGTAAAATTGATTTTTTAAAAGAATTACCTATCGAAATATCGAGCACTGTAATGGCAATGCTAGACTGGAGAACTCTACAATATGTTGCGATGGTTAGTCGTAGCTGGAAACGTGTATCCGAATACGAACAAAGACGAAGAAGAAGACTGTTGCGACGGATTAGCAAGACAAGGAAATTTGCTTCTGCTAAATCAAAAGAAAGAAGAATTTTCTATTTAATGCGAACAATCAAGGGCGATGAAATAAGAAACCACTTGTACAAAAAATCACAGACATCTGCGGCTCCCGAGGCGTTGAAACATCAGAGACGAACTAGTATAGGAATTTAAAATTAAAATGTTAAAGTAATAAAATGAATAAACGATCAACGTTCTTTGTTGTAAACAATAATACGAATGGTAGTTAACAGTGAAAATAATATAGACGTAACTTATAATATTATAGACAATAATATTCTCTTATTTTATTACTGGCTATAATATTCCAAGGCCGACTTGGCTTCGGCGAGAAAGTTTTTTAATCACGGGACGATCACGAGAGCCGACTTGCTTTGATCACGACTATATTATCTTTCTCTCGTCTCTTCGGTGAAGCGGGCGATGCCGTGATATCGATAGTGACCACGCCGTGTCCCGAACCTAAGCATCCGACAACCCTAGATAGAATAAAACCTTAATTCATGATTTCCGAGAACCTTATAATAAGGCCAGCCTGACACTACGTACGATATTGTGCGACGCTTGTCCAAATACAAAAACAAAATACACTATACTTAAACGATCATATAATTCTTATAAGTTAATTGATAAAATAAACTTTGCTTCGTACATTGATCGCAGTTTTCTTCTCCATCATTACGCTGTTCCAGTTGAATCAGGGTTACCTCCATGTTGGATCCGAAACATTCATTTATCTGCGGACAGTAGCTTTCTATAGATTCCGCATTTTAGTATAACCCTCGTTCATTTTCGTTATTAAATATTTTTTTCAAATTTTTCAAGTACGCGTCTGCGCCGCTAGGAGGCTTTGGCGCGGATAACTTTCCCGAATGTGAAAATCACTTCCCAGGTTATAAAGCGAGTGCGTTTGGGGTATCCGCCATGAGACGGCGAAAAGATGGAGACGTTGAAGAAACTTTGTAAAAGACTGCTGCACATCGACTTTATTTTTGGCTTATACGACGAAAGTAAAATTGATTTTTTAAAAGAATTACCTATCGAAATATCGAGCACTGTAATGGCAATGCTAGACTGGAGAACTCTACAATATGTTGCGATGGTTAGTCGTAGCTGGAAACGTGTATCCGAATACGAACAAAGACGAAGAAGAAGACTGTTGCGACGGATTAGCAAGACAAGGAAATTTGCTTCTGCTAAATCAAAAGAAAAAAGAATTTTCTATTTAATACGAACAATCAAGGGCGATGAAATAAGAAACCACTTGTACAAAAAATCACAGACATCTGCGGCTCCCGAGGCGTTGAAACATCAGAGACGAACTAGTATAAGAATTTAAAATTAAAATGTTAAAGTAATAAAATGAATAAACGATCAACGTTCTTTGTTGTAAACAATAATACGAATGGTAGTTAACAGTGAAAATAATATAGACGTAACTTATAATATTATAGACAATAATATTCTCTTATTTTATTACTGGCTATAATATTCCAAGGCCGACTTGGCTTCGGCGAGAAAGTTTTTTAATCACGGGACGATCACGAGAGCCGACTTGCTCTGATCACGACTATATTATCTTTCTCTCGTCTCTTCGGTGAAGCGGGCGATGCCGTGATATCGATAGTGACCACGCCGTGTCCCGAACCTAAGCATCCGACAACCCTAGATAGAATAAATCCTTAATTCATGATTTCCGAGAACCTTATAATAAGGCCAGCCTGACACTACGTACGATATTGTGCGACGCTTGTCCAAATACAAAAACAAAATACACTATACTTAAACGATCATATAATTCTTATAAGTTAATTGATAAAATAAACTTTGCTTCGTACATTGATCGCAGTTTTCTTCTCCATCATTACGCTGTTCCAGTTGAATCAGGGTTACCTCCATGTTGGATCCGAAACATTCATTTATCTGCGGACAGTAGCTTTCTATAGATTCCGCATTTTAGTATAACCCTCGTTCATTTTCGTTATTAAATATTTTTTTCAAATTTTTCAAGTACGCGTCTGCGCCGAGTGGCCTTCACTTGGACACAGTACAATTGGACACGGTGCAAATGGACACGTTACAAATGGACACGAGATTGTGCACACGGTTCAATTGGACACAGTGCATTTGGACACAGTAATTTTGGATACAGTAGCTTTTGGACACATAAGAAAATACGCATCGTTTACTTGGACACCGCTCAATTGGACACTGTTCATTTGGACACCGTTCGTTTGGACACCGTTCATTTGCCCACTGTTCGTTTGGACACCGTTCATTTCCCCACCGTTCGTTTGGACACCGTTTATTTGTACACAGAAACATGCGCACTGTTTGTTTGAATATGTAACAGATGGAGAGAAATAAAAATCATTTTGGGAAAAGATAATCAGTATTCTTATAACACTTTATACTGGTAAATCTATGTAAAATATGAAATCGTGAAAAGGAGATACACTTGAAGGTTATAATATCTGTCAAAATAAAATATATTCATACTTATATATCTCTGATACTGATGTCATTAATTTTACATTGCTTTTAGCACTTTGTTTAGCCTTTCGCATATTTGGATGTCATGCATGGATACAGTGGGTTCCGCCCCCCCCTGCGGGGGGGCTCCACTTCCGAAAGATATAACCTAACCCAAACCTATTTCTTATTTAAAACAAAAATTTGGTGTGGATTACGTCGTATAATTTAAATCAAATTTTGGTGTCCAAACGAACGGTGTCCAAACGAACGGTGGGCAAATAACGGTGTCCAAACGAACGGTGTCCAAATGAACGGTGCGCATCTTTCTGTGTCCAAACGAACGATGTTCAAATGAACAGTGTCCAATTGAGCGGTGTCCAAGTAAACGATGCGTATTTTCTTATGTGTCCAAAAGCTACTGTAACCAAAATTACTGTGTCCAAATGCACTGTGTCCAATTGAACCGTGTGCAAAATCTCGTGTCCATTTGTAACGTGTCCATTTGCACCGTGTCCAATTGTACTGTGTCCAAGTGCACCACTCCCGTCTGCGCCGCTAGGAGGCTTTGGCGCGGATAACTTTCCCGAATGTGAAAATCACTTCCCAGGTTATAAAGCGAGTGCGTTTGGGGTATCCGCCATGAGACGGCGAAAAGATGGAGACGTTGAAGAAACTTTGTAAAAGACTGCTGCACATCGACTTTATTTTTGGCTTATACGACGAAAGTAAAATTGATTTTTTAAAAGAATTACCTATCGAAATATCGAGCACTGTAATGGCAATGCTAGACTGGAGAACTCTACAATATGTTGCGATGGTTAGTCGTAGCTGGAAACGTGTATCCGAATACGAACAAAGACGAAGAAGAAGACTGTTGCGACGGATTAGCAAGACAAGGAAATTTGCTTCTGCTAAATCAAAAGAAAGAAGAATTTTCTATTTAATGCGAACAATCAAGGGCGATGAAATAAGAAACCACTTGTACAAAAAATCACAGACATCTGCGGCTCCCGAGGCGTTGAAACATCAGAGACGAACTAGTATAGGAATTTAAAATTAAAATGTTAAAGTAATAAAATGAATAAACGATCAACGTTCTTTGTTGTAAACAATAATACGAATGGTAGTTAACAGTGAAAATAATATAGACGTAACTTATAATATTATAGACAATAATATTCTCTTATTTTATTACTGGCTATAATATTCCAAGGCCGACTTGGCTTCGGCGAGAAAGTTTTTTAATCACGGGACGATCACGAGAGCCGACTTGCTTTGATCACGACTATATTATCTTTCTCTCGTCTCTTCGGTGAAGCGGGCGATGCCGTGATATCGATAGTGACCACGCCGTGTCCCGAACCTAAGCATCCGACAACCCTAGATAGAATAAATCCTTAATTCTTGATTTCCGAGAACCTTATAATACGGCCAGCCTGACACTACGTACGATATTGTGCGACGCTTGTCCAAATACAAAAACATAAAATACACTATACTTAAACGATCAAATAATTCTTATAAGTTAATTGATAAAATAAACTTTGCTTCGTACATTGATCGCAGTTTTCTTCTCCATCATTACGCTGTTCCAGTTGAATCAGGGTTACCTCCATGTTGGATCCGAAACATTCATTTATCTGCGGACAGTAGCTTTCTATAGATTCCGCATTTTAGTATAACCCTCGTTCATTTTCGTTATTAAATATTTTTTTCAAATTTTTCAAGTACGCGTCTGCGCCGCTAGGAGGCTTTGGCGCGGATAACTTTCCCGAATGTGAAAATCACTTCCCAGGTTATAAAGCGAGTGCGTTTGGGGTATCCGCCATGAGACGGCGAAAAGATGGAGACGTTGAAGAAACTTTGTAAAAGACTGCTGCACATCGACTTTATTTTTGGCTTATACGACGAAAGTAAAATTGATTTTTTAAAAGAATTACCTATCGAAATATCGAGCACTGTAATGGCAATGCTAGACTGGAGAACTCTACAATATGTTGCGATGGTTAGTCGTAGCTGGAAACGTGTATCCGAATACGAACAAAGACGAAGAAGAAGACTGTTGCGACGGATTAGCAAGACAAGGAAATTTGCTTCTGCTAAATCAAAAGAAAAAAGAATTTTCTATTTAATACGAACAATCAAGGGCGATGAAATAAGAAACCACTTGTACAAAAAATCACAGACATCTGCGGCTCCCGAGGCGTTGAAACATCAGAGACGAACTAGTATAAGAATTTAAAATTAAAATGTTAAAGTAATAAAATGAATAAACGATCAACGTTCTTTGTTGTAAACAATAATACGAATGGTAGTTAACAGTGAAAATAATATAGACGTAACTTATAATATTATAGACAATAATATTCTCTTATTTTATTACTGGCTATAATATTCCAAGGCCGACTTGGCTTCGGCGAGAAAGTTTTTTAATCACGGGACGATCACGAGAGCCGACTTGCTCTGATCACGACTATATTATCTTTCTCTCGTCTCTTCGGTGAAGCGGGCGATGCCGTGATATCGATAGTGACCACGCCGTGTCCCGAACCTAAGCATCCGACAACCCTAGATAGAATAAATCCTTAATTCATGATTTCCGAGAACCTTATAATAAGGCCAGCCTGACACTACGTACGATATTGTGCGACGCTTGTCCAAATACAAAAACAAAATACACTATACTTAAACGATCATATAATTCTTATAAGTTAATTGATAAAATAAACTTTGCTTCGTACATTGATCGCAGTTTTCTTCTCCATCATTACGCTGTTCCAGTTGAATCAGGGTTACCTCCATGTTGGATCCGAAACATTCATTTATCTGCGGACAGTAGCTTTCTATAGATTCCGCATTTTAGTATAACCCTCGTTCATTTTCGTTATTAAATATTTTTTTCAAATTTTTCAAGTACGCGTCTGCGCCGAGTGGCCTTCACTTGGACACAGTACAATTGGACACGGTGCAAATGGACACGTTACAAATGGACACGAGATTGTGCACACGGTT